>NW_028290774.1:300000-425821 GCF_964205215.1 Stylophora pistillata | reverse complement strand
CCTTGCACAGCTTCTCACTCTCACGCATGCCACTCCGTCGCCCGTGCTTTGCCGGAGTTGCGCGTCTATTGCCGAGGTTCCCCTGGGTCTAGTGCACCTGGGATTTCATTTTGGTGGCGTTGTCATGCGTTTCGTGGAAGTGGCAGGCGTGAGTGCAAGGCTCACCGCCTTCTTTAGCACATGTGCCTCGTAGTGCACAGCCTCTCACTCGCAGGCGTGCCACTACGGCTGCCGTGACATGGCAGGAGGTGCGCGTCTACTGCCCAACTCCCCTGGGACTATCTAGTGCACGCGGGAATCCATTTTAGCCGCGTGGTGATGTGTTTCGTGGAAGTGGCAGGCGTGAGTACAAGACTCACCGCCTTCTTTAGCACATGTGCCTCACAGTGCACAGCCTCTCACTCGCAGGCGTGCCACTACGGCTGCCGCGATGGGGCAGGAGGTGCCCGACTACTCTCCGACTCCCTTGGGACTATCTACTGCACCCGGGAATCCGTTTTGGCCGCCTGGTGATGTGTTTCGTGGAAGTGGCAGGCGTGAGTACAAGGCTCAGCCCTTACACCTTGCACAGCTTCTCACTCTCACGCATGCCACTCCGTCGCCCGTGCTTTGCCGGAGTTGCGCGTCTATTGCCGAGGTTCCCCTGGGTCTAGTGCACCTGGGATTTCATTTTGGTGGCGTTGTCATGCGTTTCGTGGAAGTGGCAGGCGTGAGTGCAAGGCTCACCGCCTTCTTTAGCACATGTGCCTCGTAGTGCACAGCCTCTCACTCGCAGGCGTGCCACTACGGCTGCCGTGACATGGCAGGAGGTGCGCGTCTACTGCCCAACTCCCCTGGGACTATCTAGTGCACGCGGGAATCCATTTTAGCCGCGTGGTGATGTGTTTCGTGGAAGTGGCAGGCGTGAGTACAAGACTCACCGCCTTCTTTAGCACATGTGCCTCACAGTGCACAGCCTCTCACTCGCAGGCGTGCCACTACGGCTGCCGCGATGGGGCAGGAGGTGCCCGACTACTCTCCGACTCCCTTGGGACTATCTACTGCACCCGGGAATCCGTTTTGGCCGCCTGGTGATGTGTTTCGTGGAAGTGGCAGGCGTGAGTACAAGGCTCAGCCCTTACACCTTGCACAGCTTCTCACTCTCACGCATGCCACTCCGTCGCCCGTGCTTTGCCGGAGTTGCGCGTCTATTGCCGAGGTTCCCCTGGGTCTAGTGCACCTGGGATTTCATTTTGGTGGCGTTGTCATGCGTTTCGTGGAAGTGGCAGGCGTGAGTGCAAGGCTCACCGCCTTCTTTAGCACATGTGCCTCGTAGTGCACAGCCTCTCACTCGCAGGCGTGCCACTACGGCTGCCGTGACATGGCAGGAGGTGCGCGTCTACTGCCCAACTCCCCTGGGACTATCTACTGCACGCGGGAATCCATTTTAGCCGCGTGGTGATGTGTTTCGTGGAAGTGGCAGGCGTGAGTACAAGACTCACCGCCTTCTTTAGCACATGTGCCTCACAGTGCACAGCCTCTCACTCGCAGGCGTGCCACTACGGCTGCCGCGATGGGGCAGGAGGTGCCCGACTACTCTCCGACTCCCTTGGGACTATCTACTGCACCCGGGAATCCGTTTTGGCCGCCTGGTGATGTGTTTCGTGGAAGTGGCAGGCGTGAGTACAAGGCTCAGCCCTTACACCTTGCACAGCTTCTCACTCTCACGCATGCCACTCCGTCGCCCGTGCTTTGCCGGAGTTGCGCGTCTATTGCCGAGGTTCCCCTGGGTCTAGTGCACCTGGGATTTCATTTTGGTGGCGTTGTCATGCGTTTCGTGGAAGTGGCAGGCGTGAGTGCAAGGCTCACCGCCTTCTTTAGCACATGTGCCTCGTAGTGCACAGCCTCTCACTCGCAGGCGTGCCACTACGGCTGCCGTGACATGGCAGGAGTGCGCGTCTACTGCCCAACTCCCCTGGGACTATCTAGTGCACGCGGGAATCCATTTTAGCCGCGTGGTGATGTGTTTCGTGGAAGTGGCAGGCGTGAGTACAAGACTCACCGCCTTCTTTAGCACATGTGCCTCACAGTGCACAGCCTCTCACTCGCAGGCGTGCCACTACGGCTGCCGCGATGGGGCAGGAGGTGCCCGACTACTCTCCGACTCCCTTGGGACTATCTACTGCACCCGGGAATCCGTTTTGGCCGCCTGGTGATGTGTTTCGTGGAAGTGGCAGGCGTGAGTACAAGGCTCAGCCCTTACACCTTGCCACAGCTTCTCACTCTCACGCATGCCACTCCGTCGCCCGTGCTTTGCCGGAGTTGCGCGTCTATTGCCGAGGTTCCCCTGGGTCTAGTGCACCTGGGATTTCATTTTGGTGGCGTTGTCATGCGTTTCGTGGAAGTGGCAGGCGTGAGTGCAAGGCTCACCGCCTTCTTTAGCACATGTGCCTCGTAGTGCACAGCCTCTCACTCGCAGGCGTGCCACTACGGCTGCCGTGACATGGCAGGAGGTGCGCGTCTACTGCCCAACTCCCCTGGGACTATCTAGTGCACGCGGGAATCCATTTTAGCCGCGTGGTGATGTGTTTCGTGGAAGTGGCAGGCGTGAGTACAAGACTCACCGCCTTCTTTAGCACATGTGCCTCACAGTGCACAGCCTCTCACTCGCAGGCGTGCCACTACGGCTGCCGCGATGGGGCAGGAGGTGCCCGACTACTCTCCGACTCCCTTGGGACTATCTACTGCACCCGGGAATCCGTTTTGGCCGCCTGGTGATGTGTTTCGTGGAAGTGGCAGGCGTGAGTACAAGGCTCAGCCCTTACACCTTGCACAGCTTCTCACTCTCACGCATGCCACTCCGTCGCCCGTGCTTTGCCGGAGTTGCGCGTCTATTGCCGAGGTTCCCCTGGGTCTAGTGCACCTGGGATTTCATTTTGGTGGCGTTGTCATGCGTTTCGTGGAAGTGGCAGGCGTGAGTGCAAGGCTCACCGCCTTCTTTAGCACATGTGCCTCGTAGTGCACAGCCTCTCACTCGCAGGCGTGCCACTACGGCTGCCGTGACATGGCAGGAGGTGCGCGTCTACTGCCCAACTCCCCTGGGACTATCTAGTGCACGCGGGAATCCATTTTAGCCGCGTGGTGATGTGTTTCGTGGAAGTGGCAGGCGTGAGTACAAGGCTCACCGCCTTCTTTAGCACATGTGCCTCACAGTGCACAGCCTCTCACTCGCAGGCGTGCCACTACGGCTGCCGCGATGGGGCAGGAGGTGCCCGACTACTCTCCGACTCCCTTGGGACTATCTACTGCACCCGGGAATCCGTTTTGGCCGCCTGGTGATGTGTTTCGTGGAAGTGGCAGGCGTGAGTACAAGGCTCAGCCCTTACACCTTGCACAGCTTCTCACTCTCACGCATGCCACTCCGTCGCCCGTGCTTTGCCGGAGTTGCGCGTCTATTGCCGAGGTTCCCCTGGGTCTAGTGCACCTGGGATTTCATTTTGGTGGCGTTGTCATGCGTTTCGTGGAAGTGGCAGGCGTGAGTGCAAGGCTCACCGCCTTCTTTAGCACATGTGCCTCGTAGTGCACAGCCTCTCACTCGCAGGCGTGCCACTACGGCTGCCGTGACATGGCAGGAGGTGCGCGTCTACTGCCCAACTCCCCTGGGACTATCTACTGCACCCGGGAATAACTTCTGGCCGCGTGGTGATGTGTTTCGTGGAAGTGGCAGGCGTGAGTACAAGACTCACCGCCTTCTTTAGCACATGTGCCTCACAGTGCACAGCCTCTCACTCGCAGGCGTGCCACTACGGCTGCCGCGATGGGGCAGGAGGTGCCCGACTACTCTCCGACTCCCTTGGGACTATCTACTGCACCCGGGAATCCGTTTTGGCCGCCTGGTGATGTGTTTCGTGGAAGTGGCAGGCGTGAGTACAAGGCTCAGCCCTTACACCTTGCACAGCTTCTCACTCTCACGCATGCCACTCCGTCGCCCGTGCTTTGCCGGAGTTGCGCGTCTATTGCCGAGGTTCCCCTGGGTCTAGTGCACCTGGGATTTCATTTTGGTGGCGTTGTCATGCGTTTCGTGGAAGTGGCAGGCGTGAGTGCAAGGCTCACCGCCTTCTTTAGCACATGTGCCTCGTAGTGCACAGCCTCTCACTCGCAGGCGTGCCACTACGGCTGCCGTGACATGGCAGGAGGTGCGCGTCTACTGCCCAACTCCCCTGGGACTATCTAGTGCACGCGGGAATCCATTTTAGCCGCGTGGTGATGTGTTTCGTGGAAGTGGCAGGCGTGAGTACAAGACTCACCGCCTTCTTTAGCACATGTGCCTCACAGTGCACAGCCTCTCACTCGCAGGCGTGCCACTACGGCTGCCGCGATGGGGCAGGAGGTGCCCGACTACTCTCCGACTCCCTTGGGACTATCTACTGCACCCGGGAATCCGTTTTGGCCGCCTGGTGATGTGTTTCGTGGAAGTGGCAGGCGTGAGTACAAGGCTCAGCCCTTACACCTTGCACAGCTTCTCACTCTCACGCATGCCACTCCGTCGCCCGTGCTTTGCCGGAGTTGCGCGTCTATTGCCGAGGTTCCCCTGGGTCTAGTGCACCTGGGATTTCATTTTGGTGGCGTTGTCATGCGTTTCGTGGAAGTGGCAGGCGTGAGTGCAAGGCTCACCGCCTTCTTTAGCACATGTGCCTCGTAGTGCACAGCCTCTCACTCGCAGGCGTGCCACTACGGCTGCCGTGACATGGCAGGAGGTGCGCGTCTACTGCCCAACTCCCCTGGGACTATCTAGTGCACGCGGGAATCCATTTTAGCCGCGTGGTGATGTGTTTCGTGGAAGTGGCAGGCGTGAGTACAAGGCTCACCGCCTTCTTTAGCACATGTGCCTCACAGTGCACAGCCTCTCACTCGCAGGCGTGCCACTACGGCTGCCGCGATGGGGCAGGAGGTGCCCGACTACTCTCCGACTCCCTTGGGACTATCTACTGCACCCGGGAATCCGTTTTGGCCGCCTGGTGATGTGTTTCGTGGAAGTGGCAGGCGTGAGTACAAGGCTCAGCCCTTACACCTTGCACAGCTTCTCACTCTCACGCATGCCACTCCGTCGCCCGTGCTTTGCCGGAGTTGCGCGTCTATTGCCGAGGTTCCCCTGGGTCTAGTGCACCTGGGATTTCATTTTGGTGGCGTTGTCATGCGTTTCGTGGAAGTGGCAGGCGTGAGTGCAAGGCTCACCGCCTTCTTTAGCACATGTGCCTCGTAGTGCACAGCCTCTCACTCGCAGGCGTGCCACTACGGCTGCCGTGACATGGCAGGAGGTGCGCGTCTACTGCCCAACTCCCCTGGGACTATCTACTGCACCCGGGAATAACTTCTGGCCGCGTGGTGATGTGTTTCGTGGAAGTGGCAGGCGTGAGTACAAGACTCACCGCCTTCTTTAGCACATGTGCCTCACAGTGCACAGCCTCTCACTCGCAGGCGTGCCACTACGGCTGCCGCGATGGGGCAGGAGGTGCCCGACTACTCTCCGACTCCCTTGGGACTATCTACTGCACCCGGGAATCCGTTTTGGCCGCCTGGTGATGTGTTTCGTGGAAGTGGCAGGCGTGAGTACAAGGCTCAGCCCTTACACCTTGCACAGCTTCTCACTCTCACGCATGCCACTCCGTCGCCCGTGCTTTGCCGGAGTTGCGCGTCTATTGCCGAGGTTCCCCTGGGTCTAGTGCACCTGGGATTTCATTTTGGTGGCGTTGTCATGCGTTTCGTGGAAGTGGCAGGCGTGAGTGCAAGGCTCACCGCCTTCTTTAGCACATGTGCCTCGTAGTGCACAGCCTCTCACTCGCAGGCGTGCCACTACGGCTGCCGTGACATGGCAGGAGGTGCGCGTCTACTGCCCAACTCCCCTGGGACTATCTAGTGCACGCGGGAATCCATTTTAGCCGCGTGGTGATGTGTTTCGTGGAAGTGGCAGGCGTGAGTACAAGACTCACCGCCTTCTTTAGCACATGTGCCTCACAGTGCACAGCCTCTCACTCGCAGGCGTGCCACTACGGCTGCCGCGATGGGGCAGGAGGTGCCCGACTACTCTCCGACTCCCTTGGGACTATCTACTGCACCCGGGAATCCGTTTTGGCCGCCTGGTGATGTGTTTCGTGGAAGTGGCAGGCGTGAGTACAAGGCTCAGCCCTTACACCTTGCACAGCTTCTCACTCTCACGCATGCCACTCCGTCGCCCGTGCTTTGCCGGAGTTGCGCGTCTATTGCCGAGGTTCCCCTGGGTCTAGTGCACCTGGGATTTCATTTTGGTGGCGTTGTCATGCGTTTCGTGGAAGTGGCAGGCGTGAGTGCAAGGCTCACCGCCTTCTTTAGCACATGTGCCTCGTAGTGCACAGCCTCTCACTCGCAGGCGTGCCACTACGGCTGCCGTGACATGGCAGGAGGTGCGCGTCTACTGCCCAACTCCCCTGGGACTATCTAGTGCACGCGGGAATCCATTTTAGCCGCGTGGTGATGTGTTTCGTGGAAGTGGCAGGCGTGAGTACAAGACTCACCGCCTTCTTTAGCACATGTGCCTCACAGTGCACAGCCTCTCACTCGCAGGCGTGCCACTACGGCTGCCGCGATGGGGCAGGAGGTGCCCGACTACTCTCCGACTCCCTTGGGACTATCTACTGCACCCGGGAATCCGTTTTGGCCGCCTGGTGATGTGTTTCGTGGAAGTGGCAGGCGTGAGTACAAGGCTCAGCCCTTACACCTTGCACAGCTTCTCACTCTCACGCATGCCACTCCGTCGCCCGTGCTTTGCCGGAGTTGCGCGTCTATTGCCGAGGTTCCCCTGGGTCTAGTGCACCTGGGATTTCATTTTGGTGGCGTTGTCATGCGTTTCGTGGAAGTGGCAGGCGTGAGTGCAAGGCTCACCGCCTTCTTTAGCACATGTGCCTCGTAGTGCACAGCCTCTCACTCGCAGGCGTGCCACTACGGCTGCCGTGACATGGCAGGAGGTGCGCGTCTACTGCCCAACTCCCCTGGGACTATCTAGTGCACGCGGGAATCCATTTTAGCCGCGTGGTGATGTGTTTCGTGGAAGTGGCAGGCGTGAGTACAAGACTCACCGCCTTCTTTAGCACATGTGCCTCACAGTGCACAGCCTCTCACTCGCAGGCGTGCCACTACGGCTGCCGCGATGGGGCAGGAGGTGCCCGACTACTCTCCGACTCCCTTGGGACTATCTACTGCACCCGGGAATCCGTTTTGGCCGCCTGGTGATGTGTTTCGTGGAAGTGGCAGGCGTGAGTACAAGGCTCAGCCCTTACACCTTGCACAGCTTCTCACTCTCACGCATGCCACTCCGTCGCCCGTGCTTTGCCGGAGTTGCGCGTCTATTGCCGAGGTTCCCCTGGGTCTAGTGCACCTGGGATTTCATTTTGGTGGCGTTGTCATGCGTTTCGTGGAAGTGGCAGGCGTGAGTGCAAGGCTCACCGCCTTCTTTAGCACATGTGCCTCGTAGTGCACAGCCTCTCACTCGCAGGCGTGCCACTACGGCTGCCGTGACATGGCAGGAGGTGCGCGTCTACTGCCCAACTCCCCTGGGACTATCTAGTGCACGCGGGAATCCATTTTAGCCGCGTGGTGATGTGTTTCGTGGAAGTGGCAGGCGTGAGTACAAGACTCACCGCCTTCTTTAGCACATGTGCCTCACAGTGCACAGCCTCTCACTCGCAGGCGTGCCACTACGGCTGCCGCGATGGGGCAGGAGGTGCCCGACTACTCTCCGACTCCCTTGGGACTATCTACTGCACCCGGGAATCCGTTTTGGCCGCCTGGTGATGTGTTTCGTGGAAGTGGCAGGCGTGAGTACAAGGCTCAGCCCTTACACCTTGCACAGCTTCTCACTCTCACGCATGCCACTCCGTCGCCCGTGCTTTGCCGGAGTTGCGCGTCTATTGCCGAGGTTCCCCTGGGTCTAGTGCACCTGGGATTTCATTTTGGTGGCGTTGTCATGCGTTTCGTGGAAGTGGCAGGCGTGAGTGCAAGGCTCACCGCCTTCTTTAGCACATGTGCCTCGTAGTGCACAGCCTCTCACTCGCAGGCGTGCCACTACGGCTGCCGTGACATGGCAGGAGGTGCGCGTCTACTGCCCAACTCCCCTGGGACTATCTAGTGCACGCGGGAATCCATTTTAGCCGCGTGGTGATGTGTTTCGTGGAAGTGGCAGGCGTGAGTACAAGGCTCACCGCCTTCTTTAGCACATGTGCCTCACAGTGCACAGCCTCTCACTCGCAGGCGTGCCACTACGGCTGCCGCGATGGGGCAGGAGGTGCCCGACTACTCTCCGACTCCCTTGGGACTATCTACTGCACCCGGGAATCCGTTTTGGCCGCCTGGTGATGTGTTTCGTGGAAGTGGCAGGCGTGAGTACAAGGCTCAGCCCTTACACCTTGCACAGCTTCTCACTCTCACGCATGCCACTCCGTCGCCCGTGCTTTGCCGGAGTTGCGCGTCTATTGCCGAGGTTCCCCTGGGTCTAGTGCACCTGGGATTTCATTTTGGTGGCGTTGTCATGCGTTTCGTGGAAGTGGCAGGCGTGAGTGCAAGGCTCACCGCCTTCTTTAGCACATGTGCCTCGTAGTGCACAGCCTCTCACTCGCAGGCGTGCCACTACGGCTGCCGTGACATGGCAGGAGGTGCGCGTCTACTGCCCAACTCCCCTGGGACTATCTACTGCACCCGGGAATAACTTCTGGCCGCGTGGTGATGTGTTTCGTGGAAGTGGCAGGCGTGAGTACAAGACTCACCGCCTTCTTTAGCACATGTGCCTCACAGTGCACAGCCTCTCACTCGCAGGCGTGCCACTACGGCTGCCGCGATGGGGCAGGAGGTGCCCGACTACTCTCCGACTCCCTTGGGACTATCTACTGCACCCGGGAATCCGTTTTGGCCGCCTGGTGATGTGTTTCGTGGAAGTGGCAGGCGTGAGTACAAGGCTCAGCCCTTACACCTTGCACAGCTTCTCACTCTCACGCATGCCACTCCGTCGCCCGTGCTTTGCCGGAGTTGCGCGTCTATTGCCGAGGTTCCCCTGGGTCTAGTGCACCTGGGATTTCATTTTGGTGGCGTTGTCATGCGTTTCGTGGAAGTGGCAGGCGTGAGTGCAAGGCTCACCGCCTTCTTTAGCACATGTGCCTCGTAGTGCACAGCCTCTCACTCGCAGGCGTGCCACTACGGCTGCCGTGACATGGCAGGAGGTGCGCGTCTACTGCCCAACTCCCCTGGGACTATCTAGTGCACGCGGGAATCCATTTTAGCCGCGTGGTGATGTGTTTCGTGGAAGTGGCAGGCGTGAGTACAAGACTCACCGCCTTCTTTAGCACATGTGCCTCACAGTGCACAGCCTCTCACTCGCAGGCGTGCCACTACGGCTGCCGCGATGGGGCAGGAGGTGCCCGACTACTCTCCGACTCCCTTGGGACTATCTACTGCACCCGGGAATCCGTTTTGGCCGCCTGGTGATGTGTTTCGTGGAAGTGGCAGGCGTGAGTACAAGGCTCAGCCCTTACACCTTGCACAGCTTCTCACTCTCACGCATGCCACTCCGTCGCCCGTGCTTTGCCGGAGTTGCGCGTCTATTGCCGAGGTTCCCCTGGGTCTAGTGCACCTGGGATTTCATTTTGGTGGCGTTGTCATGCGTTTCGTGGAAGTGGCAGGCGTGAGTGCAAGGCTCACCGCCTTCTTTAGCACATGTGCCTCGTAGTGCACAGCCTCTCACTCGCAGGCGTGCCACTACGGCTGCCGTGACATGGCAGGAGGTGCGCGTCTACTGCCCAACTCCCCTGGGACTATCTAGTGCACGCGGGAATCCATTTTAGCCGCGTGGTGATGTGTTTCGTGGAAGTGGCAGGCGTGAGTACAAGGCTCACCGCCTTCTTTAGCACATGTGCCTCACAGTGCACAGCCTCTCACTCGCAGGCGTGCCACTACGGCTGCCGCGATGGGGCAGGAGGTGCCCGACTACTCTCCGACTCCCTTGGGACTATCTACTGCACCCGGGAATCCGTTTTGGCCGCCTGGTGATGTGTTTCGTGGAAGTGGCAGGCGTGAGTACAAGGCTCAGCCCTTACACCTTGCACAGCTTTTCACTCTCACGCATGCCACTCCGTCGCCCGTGCTTTGCCGGAGTTGCGCGTCTATTGCCGAGGTTCCCCTGGGTCTAGTGCACCTGGGATTTCATTTTGGTGGCGTTGTCATGCGTTTCGTGGAAGTGGCAGGCGTGAGTGCAAGGCTCACCGCCTTCTTTAGCACATGTGCCTCGTAGTGCACAGCCTCTCACTCGCAGGCGTGCCACTACGGCTGCCGTGACATGGCAGGAGGTGCGCGTCTACTGCCCAACTCCCCTGGGACTATCTACTGCACCCGGGAATAACTTCTGGCCGCGTGGTGATGTGTTTCGTGGAAGTGGCAGGCGTGAGTACAAGACTCACCGCCTTCTTTAGCACATGTGCCTCACAGTGCACAGCCTCTCACTCGCAGGCGTGCCACTACGGCTGCCGCGATGGGGCAGGAGGTGCCCGACTACTCTCCGACTCCCTTGGGACTATCTACTGCACCCGGGAATCCGTTTTGGCCGCCTGGTGATGTGTTTCGTGGAAGTGGCAGGCGTGAGTACAAGGCTCAGCCCTTACACCTTGCACAGCTTCTCACTCTCACGCATGCCACTCCGTCGCCCGTGCTTTGCCGGAGTTGCGCGTCTATTGCCGAGGTTCCCCTGGGTCTAGTGCACCTGGGATTTCATTTTGGTGGCGTTGTCATGCGTTTCGTGGAAGTGGCAGGCGTGAGTGCAAGGCTCACCGCCTTCTTTAGCACATGTGCCTCGTAGTGCACAGCCTCTCACTCGCAGGCGTGCCACTACGGCTGCCGTGACATGGCAGGAGGTGCGCGTCTACTGCCCAACTCCCCTGGGACTATCTAGTGCACGCGGGAATCCATTTTAGCCGCGTGGTGATGTGTTTCGTGGAAGTGGCAGGCGTAAGTACAAGACTCACCGCCTTCTTTAGCACATGTGCCTCACAGTGCACAGCCTCTCACTCGCAGGCGTGCCACTACGGCTGCCGCGATGGGGCAGGAGGTGCCCGACTACTCTCCGACTCCCTTGGGACTATCTACTGCACCCGGGAATCCGTTTTGGCCGCCTGGTGATGTGTTTCGTGGAAGTGGCAGGCGTGAGTACAAGGCTCAGCCCTTACACCTTGCACAGCTTCTCACTCTCACGCATGCCACTCCGTCGCCCGTGCTTTGCCGGAGTTGCGCGTCTATTGCCGAGGTTCCCCTGGGTCTAGTGCACCTGGGATTTCATTTTGGTGGCGTTGTCATGCGTTTCGTGGAAGTGGCAGGCGTGAGTGCAAGGCTCACCGCCTTCTTTAGCACATGTGCCTCGTAGTGCACAGCCTCTCACTCGCAGGCGTGCCACTACGGCTGCCGTGACATGGCAGGAGGTGCGCGTCTACTGCCCAACTCCCCTGGGACTATCTAGTGCACGCGGGAATCCATTTTAGCCGCGTGGTGATGTGTTTCGTGGAAGTGGCAGGCGTGAGTACAAGGCTCACCGCCTTCTTTAGCACATGTGCCTCACAGTGCACAGCCTCTCACTCGCAGGCGTGCCACTACGGCTGCCGCGATGGGGCAGGAGGTGCCCGACTACTCTCCGACTCCCTTGGGACTATCTACTGCACCCGGGAATCCGTTTTGGCCGCCTGGTGATGTGTTTCGTGGAAGTGGCAGGCGTGAGTACAAGGCTCAGCCCTTACACCTTGCACAGCTTCTCACTCTCACGCATGCCACTCCGTCGCCCGTGCTTTGCCGGAGTTGCGCGTCTATTGCCGAGGTTCCCCTGGGTCTAGTGCACCTGGGATTTCATTTTGGTGGCGTTGTCATGCGTTTCGTGGAAGTGGCAGGCGTGAGTGCAAGGCTCACCGCCTTCTTTAGCACATGTGCCTCGTAGTGCACAGCCTCTCACTCGCAGGCGTGCCACTACGGCTGCCGTGACATGGCAGGAGGTGCGCGTCTACTGCCCAACTCCCCTGGGACTATCTACTGCACCCGGGAATAACTTCTGGCCGCGTGGTGATGTGTTTCGTGGAAGTGGCAGGCGTGAGTACAAGACTCACCGCCTTCTTTAGCACATGTGCCTCACAGTGCACAGCCTCTCACTCGCAGGCGTGCCACTACGGCTGCCGCGATGGGGCAGGAGGTGCCCGACTACTCTCCGACTCCCTTGGGACTATCTACTGCACCCGGGAATCCGTTTTGGCCGCCTGGTGATGTGTTTCGTGGAAGTGGCAGGCGTGAGTACAAGGCTCAGCCCTTACACCTTGCACAGCTTCTCACTCTCACGCATGCCACTCCGTCGCCCGTGCTTTGCCGGAGTTGCGCGTCTATTGCCGAGGTTCCCCTGGGTCTAGTGCACCTGGGATTTCATTTTGGTGGCGTTGTCATGCGTTTCGTGGAAGTGGCAGGCGTGAGTGCAAGGCTCACCGCCTTCTTTAGCACATGTGCCTCGTAGTGCACAGCCTCTCACTCGCAGGCGTGCCACTACGGCTGCCGTGACATGGCAGGAGGTGCGCGTCTACTGCCCAACTCCCCTGGGACTATCTAGTGCACGCGGGAATCCATTTTAGCCGCGTGGTGATGTGTTTCGTGGAAGTGGCAGGCGTGAGTACAAGACTCACCGCCTTCTTTAGCACATGTGCCTCACAGTGCACAGCCTCTCACTCGCAGGCGTGCCACTACGGCTGCCGCGATGGGGCAGGAGGTGCCCGACTACTCTCCGACTCCCTTGGGACTATCTACTGCACCCGGGAATCCGTTTTGGCCGCCTGGTGATGTGTTTCGTGGAAGTGGCAGGCGTGAGTACAAGGCTCAGCCCTTACACCTTGCACAGCTTCTCACTCTCACGCATGCCACTCCGTCGCCCGTGCTTTGCCGGAGTTGCGCGTCTATTGCCGAGGTTCCCCTGGGTCTAGTGCACCTGGGATTTCATTTTGGTGGCGTTGTTATGCGTTTCGTGGAAGTGGCAGGCGTGAGTGCAAGGCTCACCGCCTTCTTTAGCACATGTGCCTCGTAGTGCACAGCCTCTCACTCGCAGGCGTGCCACTACGGCTGCCGTGACATGGCAGGAGGTGCGCGTCTACTGCCCAACTCCCCTGGGACTATCTAGTGCACGCGGGAATCCATTTTAGCCGCGTGGTGATGTGTTTCGTGGAAGTGGCAGGCGTGAGTACAAGGCTCACCGCCTTCTTTAGCACATGTGCCTCACAGTGCACAGCCTCTCACTCGCAGGCGTGCCACTACGGCTGCCGCGATGGGGCAGGAGGTGCCCGACTACTCTCCGACTCCCTTGGGACTATCTACTGCACCCGGGAATCCGTTTTGGCCGCCTGGTGATGTGTTTCGTGGAGGTGGCAGGCGTGAGTACAAGGCTCAGCCCTTACACCTTGCACAGCTTCTCACTCTCACGCATGCCACTCCGTCGCCCGTGCTTTGCCGGAGTTGCGCGTCTATTGCCGAGGTTCCCCTGGGTCTAGTGCACCTGGGATTTCATTTTGGTGGCGTTGTCATGCGTTTCGTGGAAGTGGCAGGCGTGAGTGCAAGGCTCACCGCCTTCTTTAGCACATGTGCCTCGTAGTGCACAGCCTCTCACTCGCAGGCGTGCCACTACGGCTGCCGTGACATGGCAGGAGGTGCGCGTCTACTGCCCAACTCCCCTGGGACTATCTAGTGCACGCGGGAATCCATTTTAGCCGCGTGGTGATGTGTTTCGTGGAAGTGGCAGGCGTGAGTACAAGACTCACCGCCTTCTTTAGCACATGTGCCTCACAGTGCACAGCCTCTCACTCGCAGGCGTGCCACTACGGCTGCCGCGATGGGGCAGGAGGTGCCCGACTACTCTCCGACTCCCTTGGGACTATCTACTGCACCCGGGAATCCGTTTTGGCCGCCTGGTGATGTGTTTCGTGGAAGTGGCAGGCGTGAGTACAAGGCTCAGCCCTTACACCTTGCACAGCTTCTCACTCTCACGCATGCCACTCCGTCGCCCGTGCTTTGCCGGAGTTGCGCGTCTATTGCCGAGGTTCCCCTGGGTCTAGTGCACCTGGGATTTCATTTTGGTGGCGTTGTCATGCGTTTCGTGGAAGTGGCAGGCGTGAGTGCAAGGCTCACCGCCTTCTTTAGCACATGTGCCTCGTAGTGCACAGCCTCTCACTCGCAGGCGTGCCACTACGGCTGCCGTGACATGGCAGGAGGTGCGCGTCTACTGCCCAACTCCCCTGGGACTATCTAGTGCACGCGGGAATCCATTTTAGCCGCGTGGTGATGTGTTTCGTGGAAGTGGCAGGCGTGAGTACAAGGCTCACCGCCTTCTTTAGCACATGTGCCTCACAGTGCACAGCCTCTCACTCGCAGGCGTGCCACTACGGCTGCCGCGATGGGGCAGGAGGTGCCCGACTACTCTCCGACTCCCTTGGGACTATCTACTGCACCCGGGAATCCGTTTTGGCCGCCTGGTGATGTGTTTCGTGGAAGTGGCAGGCGTGAGTACAAGGCTCAGCCCTTACACCTTGCACAGCTTCTCACTCTCACGCATGCCACTCCGTCGCCCGTGCTTTGCCGGAGTTGCGCGTCTATTGCCGAGGTTCCCCTGGGTCTAGTGCACCTGGGATTTCATTTTGGTGGCGTTGTCATGCGTTTCGTGGAAGTGGCAGGCGTGAGTGCAAGGCTCACCGCCTTCTTTAGCACATGTGCCTCGTAGTGCACAGCCTCTCACTCGCAGGCGTGCCACTACGGCTGCCGTGACATGGCAGGAGGTGCGCGTCTACTGCCCAACTCCCCTGGGACTATCTACTGCACCCGGGAATAACTTCTGGCCGCGTGGTGATGTGTTTCGTGGAAGTGGCAGGCGTGAGTACAAGACTCACCGCCTTCTTTAGCACATGTGCCTCACAGTGCACAGCCTCTCACTCGCAGGCGTGCCACTACGGCTGCCGCGATGGGGCAGGAGGTGCCCGACTACTCTCCGACTCCCTTGGGACTATCTACTGCACCCGGGAATCCGTTTTGGCCGCCTGGTGATGTGTTTCGTGGAAGTGGCAGGCGTGAGTACAAGGCTCAGCCCTTACACCTTGCACAGCTTCTCACTCTCACGCATGCCACTCCGTCGCCCGTGCTTTGCCGGAGTTGCGCGTCTATTGCCGAGGTTCCCCTGGGTCTAGTGCACCTGGGATTTCATTTTGGTGGCGTTGTCATGCGTTTCGTGGAAGTGGCAGGCGTGAGTGCAAGGCTCACCGCCTTCTTTAGCACATGTGCCTCGTAGTGCACAGCCTCTCACTCGCAGGCGTGCCACTACGGCTGCCGTGACATGGCAGGAGGTGCGCGTCTACTGCCCAACTCCCCTGGGACTATCTAGTGCACGCGGGAATCCATTTTAGCCGCGTGGTGATGTGTTTCGTGGAAGTGGCAGGCGTGAGTACAAGACTCACCGCCTTCTTTAGCACATGTGCCTCACAGTGCACAGCCTCTCACTCGCAGGCGTGCCACTACGGCTGCCGCGATGGGGCAGGAGGTGCCCGACTACTCTCCGACTCCCTTGGGACTATCTACTGCACCCGGGAATCCGTTTTGGCCGCCTGGTGATGTGTTTCGTGGAAGTGGCAGGCGTGAGTACAAGGCTCAGCCCTTACACCTTGCACAGCTTCTCACTCTCACGCATGCCACTCCGTCGCCCGTGCTTTGCCGGAGTTGCGCGTCTATTGCCGAGGTTCCCCTGGGTCTAGTGCACCTGGGATTTCATTTTGGTGGCGTTGTTATGCGTTTCGTGGAAGTGGCAGGCGTGAGTGCAAGGCTCACCGCCTTCTTTAGCACATGTGCCTCGTAGTGCACAGCCTCTCACTCGCAGGCGTGCCACTACGGCTGCCGTGACATGGCAGGAGGTGCGCGTCTACTGCCCAACTCCCCTGGGACTATCTAGTGCACGCGGGAATCCATTTTAGCCGCGTGGTGATGTGTTTCGTGGAAGTGGCAGGCGTGAGTACAAGGCTCACCGCCTTCTTTAGCACATGTGCCTCACAGTGCACAGCCTCTCACTCGCAGGCGTGCCACTACGGCTGCCGCGATGGGGCAGGAGGTGCCCGACTACTCTCCGACTCCCTTGGGACTATCTACTGCACCCGGGAATCCGTTTTGGCCGCCTGGTGATGTGTTTCGTGGAGGTGGCAGGCGTGAGTACAAGGCTCAGCCCTTACACCTTGCACAGCTTCTCACTCTCACGCATGCCACTCCGTCGCCCGTGCTTTGCCGGAGTTGCGCGTCTATTGCCGAGGTTCCCCTGGGTCTAGTGCACCTGGGATTTCATTTTGGTGGCGTTGTCATGCGTTTCGTGGAAGTGGCAGGCGTGAGTGCAAGGCTCACCGCCTTCTTTAGCACATGTGCCTCGTAGTGCACAGCCTCTCACTCGCAGGCGTGCCACTACGGCTGCCGTGACATGGCAGGAGGTGCGCGTCTACTGCCCAACTCCCCTGGGACTATCTAGTGCACGCGGGAATCCATTTTAGCCGCGTGGTGATGTGTTTCGTGGAAGTGGCAGGCGTGAGTACAAGACTCACCGCCTTCTTTAGCACATGTGCCTCACAGTGCACAGCCTCTCACTCGCAGGCGTGCCACTACGGCTGCCGCGATGGGGCAGGAGGTGCCCGACTACTCTCCGACTCCCTTGGGACTATCTACTGCACCCGGGAATCCGTTTTGGCCGCCTGGTGATGTGTTTCGTGGAAGTGGCAGGCGTGAGTACAAGGCTCAGCCCTTACACCTTGCACAGCTTCTCACTCTCACGCATGCCACTCCGTCGCCCGTGCTTTGCCGGAGTTGCGCGTCTATTGCCGAGGTTCCCCTGGGTCTAGTGCACCTGGGATTTCATTTTGGTGGCGTTGTCATGCGTTTCGTGGAAGTGGCAGGCGTGAGTGCAAGGCTCACCGCCTTCTTTAGCACATGTGCCTCGTAGTGCACAGCCTCTCACTCGCAGGCGTGCCACTACGGCTGCCGTGACATGGCAGGAGGTGCGCGTCTACTGCCCAACTCCCCTGGGACTATCTAGTGCACGCGGGAATCCATTTTAGCCGCGTGGTGATGTGTTTCGTGGAAGTGGCAGGCGTGAGTACAAGACTCACCGCCTTCTTTAGCACATGTGCCTCACAGTGCACAGCCTCTCACTCGCAGGCGTGCCACTACGGCTGCCGCGATGGGGCAGGAGGTGCCCGACTACTCTCCGACTCCCTTGGGACTATCTACTGCACCCGGGAATCCGTTTTGGCCGCCTGGTGATGTGTTTCGTGGAAGTGGCAGGCGTGAGTACAAGGCTCAGCCCTTACACCTTGCACAGCTTCTCACTCTCACGCATGCCACTCCGTCGCCCGTGCTTTGCCGGAGTTGCGCGTCTATTGCCGAGGTTCCCCTGGGTCTAGTGCACCTGGGATTTCATTTTGGTGGCGTTGTCATGCGTTTCGTGGAAGTGGCAGGCGTGAGTGCAAGGCTCACCGCCTTCTTTAGCACATGTGCCTCGTAGTGCACAGCCTCTCACTCGCAGGCGTGCCACTACGGCTGCCGTGACATGGCAGGAGGTGCGCGTCTACTGCCCAACTCCCCTGGGACTATCTAGTGCACGCGGGAATCCATTTTAGCCGCGTGGTGATGTGTTTCGTGGAAGTGGCAGGCGTGAGTACAAGACTCACCGCCTTCTTTAGCACATGTGCCTCACAGTGCACAGCCTCTCACTCGCAGGCGTGCCACTACGGCTGCCGCGATGGGGCAGGAGGTGCCCGACTACTCTCCGACTCCCTTGGGACTATCTACTGCACCCGGGAATCCGTTTTGGCCGCCTGGTGATGTGTTTCGTGGAAGTGGCAGGCGTGAGTACAAGGCTCAGCCCTTACACCTTGCACAGCTTCTCACTCTCACGCATGCCACTCCGTCGCCCGTGCTTTGCCGGAGTTGCGCGTCTATTGCCGAGGTTCCCCTGGGTCTAGTGCACCTGGGATTTCATTTTGGTGGCGTTGTCATGCGTTTCGTGGAAGTGGCAGGCGTGAGTGCAAGGCTCACCGCCTTCTTTAGCACATGTGCCTCGTAGTGCACAGCCTCTCACTCGCAGGCGTGCCACTACGGCTGCCGTGACATGGCAGGAGGTGCGCGTCTACTGCCCAACTCCCCTGGGACTATCTAGTGCACGCGGGAATCCATTTTAGCCGCGTGGTGATGTGTTTCGTGGAAGTGGCAGGCGTGAGTACAAGACTCACCGCCTTCTTTAGCACATGTGCCTCACAGTGCACAGCCTCTCACTCGCAGGCGTGCCACTACGGCTGCCGCGATGGGGCAGGAGGTGCCCGACTACTCTCCGACTCCCTTGGGACTATCTACTGCACCCGGGAATCCGTTTTGGCCGCCTGGTGATGTGTTTCGTGGAAGTGGCAGGCGTGAGTACAAGGCTCAGCCCTTACACCTTGCACAGCTTCTCACTCTCACGCATGCCACTCCGTCGCCCGTGCTTTGCCGGAGTTGCGCGTCTATTGCCGAGGTTCCCCTGGGTCTAGTGCACCTGGGATTTCATTTTGGTGGCGTTGTCATGCGTTTCGTGGAAGTGGCAGGCGTGAGTGCAAGGCTCACCGCCTTCTTTAGCACATGTGCCTCGTAGTGCACAGCCTCTCACTCGCAGGCGTGCCACTACGGCTGCCGCGACATGGCAGGAGGTGCGCGTCTACTGCCCAACTCCCCTGGGACTATCTAGTGCAAGCGGGAATCCATTTTAGCCGCGTGGTGATGTGTTTCGTGGAAGTGGCAGGCGTGAGTACAAGACTCACCGCCTTCTTTAGCACATGTGCCTCACAGTGCACAGCCTCTCACTCGCAGGCGTGCCACTACGGCTGCCGCGATGGGGCAGGAGGTGCCCGACTACTCTCCGACTCCCTTGGGACTATCTACTGCACCCGGGAATCCGTTTTGGCCGCCTGGTGATGTGTTTCGTGGAAGTGGCAGGCGTGAGTACAAGGCTCAGCCCTTACACCTTGCACAGCTTCTCACTCTCACGCATGCCACTCCGTCGCCCGTGCTTTGCCGGAGTTGCGCGTCTATTGCCGAGGTTCCCCTGGGTCTAGTGCACCTGGGATTTCATTTTGGTGGCGTTGTCATGCGTTTCGTGGAAGTGGCAGGCGTGAGTGCAAGGCTCACCGCCTTCTTTAGCACATGTGCCTCGTAGTGCACAGCCTCTCACTCGCAGGCGTGCCACTACGGCTGCCGTGACATGGCAGGAGGTGCGCGTCTACTGCCCAACTCCCCTGGGACTATCTAGTGCACGCGGGAATCCATTTTAGCCGCGTGGTGATGTGTTTCGTGGAAGTGGCAGGCGTGAGTACAAGACTCACCGCCTTCTTTAGCACATGTGCCTCACAGTGCACAGCCTCTCACTCGCAGGCGTGCCACTACGGCTGCCGCGATGGGGCAGGAGGTGCCCGACTACTCTCCGACTCCCTTGGGACTATCTACTGCACCCGGGAATCCGTTTTGGCCGCCTGGTGATGTGTTTCGTGGAAGTGGCAGGCGTGAGTACAAGGCTCAGCCCTTACACCTTGCACAGCTTCTCACTCTCACGCATGCCACTCCGTCGCCCGTGCTTTGCCGGAGTTGCGCGTCTATTGCCGAGGTTCCCCTGGGTCTAGTGCACCTGGGATTTCATTTTGGTGGCGTTGTCATGCGTTTCGTGGAAGTGGCAGGCGTGAGTGCAAGGCTCACCGCCTTCTTTAGCACATGTGCCTCGTAGTGCACAGCCTCTCACTCGCAGGCGTGCCACTACGGCTGCCGTGACATGGCAGGAGGTGCGCGTCTACTGCCCAACTCCCCTGGGACTATCTACTGCACGCGGAAATCCATTTTAGCCGCGTGGTGATGTGTTTCGTGGAAGTGGCAGGCGTGAGTACAAGACTCACCGCCTTCTTTAGCACATGTGCCTCACAGTGCACAGCCTCTCACTCGCAGGCGTGCCACTACGGCTGCCGCGATGGGGCAGGAGGTGCCCGACTACTCTCCGACTCCCTTGGGACTATCTACTGCACCCGGGAATCCGTTTTGGCCGCCTGGTGATGTGTTTCGTGGAAGTGGCAGGCGTGAGTACAAGGCTCAGCCCTTACACCTTGCACAGCTTCTCACTCTCACGCATGCCACTCCGTCGCCCGTGCTTTGCCGGAGTTGCGCGTCTATTGCCGAGGTTCCCCTGGGTCTAGTGCACCTGGGATTTCATTTTGGTGGCGTTGTCATGCGTTTCGTGGAAGTGGCAGGCGTGAGTGCAAGGCTCACCGCCTTCTTTAGCACATGTGCCTCGTAGTGCACAGCCTCTCACTCGCAGGCGTGCCACTACGGCTGCCGTGACATGGCAGGAGGTGCGCGTCTACTGCCCAACTCCCCTGGGACTATCTAGTGCACGCGGGAATCCATTTTAGCCGCGTGGTGATGTGTTTCGTGGAAGTGGCAGGCGTGAGTACAAGACTCACCGCCTTCTTTAGCACATGTGCCTCACAGTGCACAGCCTCTCACTCGCAGGCGTGCCACTACGGCTGCCGCGATGGGGCAGGAGGTGCCCGACTACTCTCCGACTCCCTTGGGACTATCTACTGCACCCGGGAATCCGTTTTGGCCGCCTGGTGATGTGTTTCGTGGAAGTGGCAGGCGTGAGTACAAGGCTCAGCCCTTACACCTTGCACAGCTTCTCACTCTCACGCATGCCACTCCGTCGCCCGTGCTTTGCCGGAGTTGCGCGTCTATTGCCGAGGTTCCCCTGGGTCTAGTGCACCTGGGATTTCATTTTGGTGGCGTTGTCATGCGTTTCGTGGAAGTGGCAGGCGTGAGTGCAAGGCTCACCGCCTTCTTTAGCACATGTGCCTCGTAGTGCACAGCCTCTCACTCGCAGGCGTGCCACTACGGCTGCCGTGACATGGCAGGAGGTGCGCGTCTACTGCCCAACTCCCCTGGGACTATCTAGTGCACGCGGGAATCCATTTTAGCCGCGTGGTGATGTGTTTCGTGGAAGTGGCAGGCGTGAGTACAAGACTCACCGCCTTCTTTAGCACATGTGCCTCACAGTGCACAGCCTCTCACTCGCAGGCGTGCCACTACGGCTGCCGCGATGGGGCAGGAGGTGCCCGACTACTCTCCGACTCCCTTGGGACTATCTACTGCACCCGGGAATCCGTTTTGGCCGCCTGGTGATGTGTTTCGTGGAAGTGGCAGGCGTGAGTACAAGGCTCAGCCCTTACACCTTGCACAGCTTCTCACTCTCACGCATGCCACTCCGTCGCCCGTGCTTTGCCGGAGTTGCGCGTCTATTGCCGAGGTTCCCCTGGGTCTAGTGCACCTGGGATTTCATTTTGGTGGCGTTGTCATGCGTTTCGTGGAAGTGGCAGGCGTGAGTGCAAGGCTCACCGCCTTCTTTAGCACATGTGCCTCGTAGTGCACAGCCTCTCACTCGCAGGCGTGCCACTACGGCTGCCGTGACATGGCAGGAGGTGCGCGTCTACTGCCCAACTCCCCTGGGACTATCTAGTGCACGCGGGAATCCATTTTAGCCGCGTGGTGATGTGTTTCGTGGAAGTGGCAGGCGTGAGTACAAGACTCACCGCCTTCTTTAGCACATGTGCCTCACAGTGCACAGCCTCTCACTCGCAGGCGTGCCACTACGGCTGCCGCGATGGGGCAGGAGGTGCCCGACTACTCTCCGACTCCCTTGGGACTATCTACTGCACCCGGGAATCCGTTTTGGCCGCCTGGTGATGTGTTTCGTGGAAGTGGCAGGCGTGAGTACAAGGCTCAGCCCTTACACCTTGCACAGCTTCTCACTCTCACGCATGCCACTCCGTCGCCCGTGCTTTGCCGGAGTTGCGCGTCTATTGCCGAGGTTCCCCTGGGTCTAGTGCACCTGGGATTTCATTTTGGTGGCGTTGTCATGCGTTTCGTGGAAGTGGCAGGCGTGAGTGCAAGGCTCACCGCCTTCTTTAGCACATGTGCCTCGTAGTGCACAGCCTCTCACTCGCAGGCGTGCCACTACGGCTGCCGTGACATGGCAGGAGGTGCGCGTCTACTGCCCAACTCCCCTGGGACTATCTAGTGCACGCGGGAATCCATTTTAGCCGCGTGGTGATGTGTTTCGTGGAAGTGGCAGGCGTGAGTACAAGACTCACCGCCTTCTTTAGCACATGTGCCTCACAGTGCACAGCCTCTCACTCGCAGGCGTGCCACTACGGCTGCCGCGATGGGGCAGGAGGTGCCCGACTACTCTCCGACTCCCTTGGGACTATCTACTGCACCCGGGAATCCGTTTTGGCCGCCTGGTGATGTGTTTCGTGGAAGTGGCAGGCGTGAGTACAAGGCTCAGCCCTTACACCTTGCACAGCTTCTCACTCTCACGCATGCCACTCCGTCGCCCGTGCTTTGCCGGAGTTGCGCGTCTATTGCCGAGGTTCCCCTGGGTCTAGTGCACCTGGGATTTCATTTTGGTGGCGTTGTCATGCGTTTCGTGGAAGTGGCAGGCGTGAGTGCAAGGCTCACCGCCTTCTTTAGCACATGTGCCTCGTAGTGCACAGCCTCTCACTCGCAGGCGTGCCACTACGGCTGCCGTGACATGGCAGGAGGTGCGCGTCTACTGCCCAACTCCCCTGGGACTATCTAGTGCACGCGGGAATCCATTTTAGCCGCGTGGTGATGTGTTTCGTGGAAGTGGCAGGCGTGAGTACAAGACTCACCGCCTTCTTTAGCACATGTGCCTCACAGTGCACAGCCTCTCACTCGCAGGCGTGCCACTACGGCTGCCGCGATGGGGCAGGAGGTGCCCGACTACTCTCCGACTCCCTTGGGACTATCTACTGCACCCGGGAATCCGTTTTGGCCGCCTGGTGATGTGTTTCGTGGAAGTGGCAGGCGTGAGTACAAGGCTCAGCCCTTACACCTTGCACAGCTTCTCACTCTCACGCATGCCACTCCGTCGCCCGTGCTTTGCCGGAGTTGCGCGTCTATTGCCGAGGTTCCCCTGGGTCTAGTGCACCTGGGATTTCATTTTGGTGGCGTTGTCATGCGTTTCGTGGAAGTGGCAGGCGTGAGTGCAAGGCTCACCGCCTTCTTTAGCACATGTGCCTCGTAGTGCACAGCCTCTCACTCGCAGGCGTGCCACTACGGCTGCCGTGACATGGCAGGAGGTGCGCGTCTACTGCCCAACTCCCCTGGGACTATCTAGTGCACGCGGGAATCCATTTTAGCCGCGTGGTGATGTGTTTCGTGGAAGTGGCAGGCGTGAGTACAAGACTCACCGCCTTCTTTAGCACATGTGCCTCACAGTGCACAGCCTCTCACTCGCAGGCGTGCCACTACGGCTGCCGCGATGGGGCAGGAGGTGCCCGACTACTCTCCGACTCCCTTGGGACTATCTACTGCACCCGGGAATCCGTTTTGGCCGCCTGGTGATGTGTTTCGTGGAAGTGGCAGGCGTGAGTACAAGGCTCAGCCCTTACACCTTGCACAGCTTCTCACTCTCACGCATGCCACTCCGTCGCCCGTGCTTTGCCGGAGTTGCGCGTCTATTGCCGAGGTTCCCCTGGGTCTAGTGCACCTGGGATTTCATTTTGGTGGCGTTGTCATGCGTTTCGTGGAAGTGGCAGGCGTGAGTGCAAGGCTCACCGCCTTCTTTAGCACATGTGCCTCGTAGTGCACAGCCTCTCACTCGCAGGCGTGCCACTACGGCTGCCGTGACATGGCAGGAGGTGCGCGTCTACTGCCCAACTCCCCTGGGACTATCTAGTGCACGCGGGAATCCATTTTAGCCGCGTGGTGATGTGTTTCGTGGAAGTGGCAGGCGTGAGTACAAGACTCACCGCCTTCTTTAGCACATGTGCCTCACAGTGCACAGCCTCTCACTCGCAGGCGTGCCACTACGGTTGCCGCGATGGGGCAGGAGGTGCCCGACTACTCTCCGACTCCCTTGGGACTATCTACTGCACCCGGGAATCCGTTTTGGCCGCCTGGTGATGTGTTTCGTGGAAGTGGCAGGCGTGAGTACAAGGCTCAGCCCTTACACCTTGCACAGCTTCTCACTCTCACGCATGCCACTCCGTCGCCCGTGCTTTGCCGGAGTTGCGCGTCTATTGCCGAGGTTCCCCTGGGTCTAGTGCACCTGGGATTTCATTTTGGTGGCGTTGTCATGCGTTTCGTGGAAGTGGCAGGCGTGAGTGCAAGGCTCACCGCCTTCTTTAGCACATGTGCCTCGTAGTGCACAGCCTCTCACTCGCAGGCGTGCCACTACGGCTGCCGTGACATGGCAGGAGGTGCGCGTCTACTGCCCAACTCCCCTGGGACTATCTAGTGCACGCGGGAATCCATTTTAGCCGCGTGGTGATGTGTTTCGTGGAAGTGGCAGGCGTGAGTACAAGACTCACCGCCTTCTTTAGCACATGTGCCTCACAGTGCACAGCCTCTCACTCGCAGGCGTGCCACTACGGCTGCCGCGATGGGGCAGGAGGTGCCCGACTACTCTCCGACTCCCTTGGGACTATCTACTGCACCCGGGAATCCGTTTTGGCCGCCTGGTGATGTGTTTCGTGGAAGTGGCAGGCGTGAGTACAAGGCTCAGCCCTTACACCTTGCACAGCTTCTCACTCTCACGCATGCCACTCCGTCGCCCGTGCTTTGCCGGAGTTGCGCGTCTATTGCCGAGGTTCCCCTGGGTCTAGTGCACCTGGGATTTCATTTTGGTGGCGTTGTCATGCGTTTCGTGGAAGTGGCAGGCGTGAGTGCAAGGCTCACCGCCTTCTTTAGCACATTTGCCTCGTAGTGCACAGCCTCTCACTCGCAGGCGTGCCACTACGGCTGCCGTGACATGGCAGGAGGTGCGCGTCTACTGCCCAACTCCCCTGGGACTATCTAGTGCACGCGGGAATCCATTTTAGCCGCGTGGTGATGTGTTTCGTGGAAGTGGCAGGCGTGAGTACAAGACTCACCGCCTTCTTTAGCACATGTGCCTCACAGTGCACAGCCTCTCACTCGCAGGCGTGCCACTACGGCTGCCGCGATGGGGCAGGAGGTGCCCGACTACTCTCCGACTCCCTTGGGACTATCTACTGCACCCGGGAATCCGTTTTGGCCGCCTGGTGATGTGTTTCGTGGAAGTGGCAGGCGTGAGTACAAGGCTCAGCCCTTACACCTTGCACAGCTTCTCACTCTCACGCATGCCACTCCGTCGCCCGTGCTTTGCCGGAGTTGCGCGTCTATTGCCGAGGTTCCCCTGGGTCTAGTGCACCTGGGATTTCATTTTGGTGGCGTTGTCATGCGTTTCGTGGAAGTGGCAGGCGTGAGTGCAAGGCTCACCGCCTTCTTTAGCACATGTGCCTCGTAGTGCACAGCCTCTCACTCGCAGGCGTGCCACTACGGCTGCCGTGACATGGCAGGAGGTGCGCGTCTACTGCCCAACTCCCCTGGGACTATCTAGTGCACGCGGGAATCCATTTTAGCCGCGTGGTGATGTGTTTCGTGGAAGTGGCAGGCGTGAGTACAAGACTCACCGCCTTCTTTAGCACATGTGCCTCACAGTGCACAGCCTCTCACTCGCAGGCGTGCCACTACGGCTGCCGCGATGGGGCAGGAGGTGCCCGACTACTCTCCGACTCCCTTGGGACTATCTACTGCACCCGGGAATCCGTTTTGGCCGCCTGGTGATGTGTTTCGTGGAAGTGGCAGCCGTGAGTACAAGGCTCAGCCCTTACACCTTGCACAGCTTCTCACTCTCACGCATGCCACTCCGTCGCCCGTGCTTTGCCGGAGTTGCGCGTCTATTGCCGAGGTTCCCCTGGGTCTAGTGCACCTGGGATTTAATTTTGGTGGCGTTGTCATGCGTTTCGTGGAAGTGGCAGGCGTGAGTGCAAGGCTCACCGCCTTCTTTAGCACATGTGCCTCGTAGTGCACAGCCTCTCACTCGCAGGCGTGCCACTACGGCTGCCGTGACATGGCAGGAGGTGCGCGTCTACTGCCCAACTCCCCTGGGACTATCTACTGCACGCGGGAATCCATTTTAGCCGCGTGGTGATGTGTTTCGTGGAAGTGGCAGGCGTGAGTACAAGACTCACCGCCTTCTTTAGCACATGTGCCTCACAGTGCACAGCCTCTCACTCGCAGGCGTGCCACTACGGCTGCCGCGATGGGGCAGGAGGTGCCCGACTACTCTCCGACTCCCTTGGGACTATCTACTGCACCCGGGAATCCGTTTTGGCCGCCTGGTGATGTGTTTCGTGGAAGTGGCAGGCGTGAGTACAAGGCTCAGCCCTTACACCTTGCACAGCTTCTCACTCTCACGCATGCCACTCCGTCGCCCGTGCTTTGCCGGAGTTGCGCGTCTATTGCCGAGGTTCCCCTGGGTCTAGTGCACCTGGGATTTCATTTTGGTGGCGTTGTCATGCGTTTCGTGGAAGTGGCAGGCGTGAGTGCAAGGCTCACCGCCTTCTTTAGCACATTTGCCTCGTAGTGCACAGCCTCTCACTCGCAGGCGTGCCACTACGGCTGCCGTGACATGGCAGGAGGTGCGCGTCTACTGCCCAACTCCCCTGGGACTATCTAGTGCACGCGGGAATCCATTTTAGCCGCGTGGTGATGTGTTTCGTGGAAGTGGCAGGCGTGAGTACAAGACTCACCGCCTTCTTTAGCACATGTGCCTCACAGTGCACAGCCTCTCACTCGCAGGCGTGCCACTACGGCTGCCGCGATGGGGCAGGAGGTGCCCGACTACTCTCCGACTCCCTTGGGACTATCTACTGCACCCGGGAATCCGTTTTGGCCGCCTGGTGATGTGTTTCGTGGAAGTGGCAGGCGTGAGTACAAGGCTCAGCCCTTACACCTTGCACAGCTTCTCACTCTCACGCATGCCACTCCGTCGCCCGTGCTTTGCCGGAGTTGCGCGTCTATTGCCGAGGTTCCCCTGCGTCTAGTGCACCTGGGATTTCATTTTGGTGGCGTTGTCATGCGTTTCGTGGAAGTGGCAGGCGTGAGTGCAAGGCTCACCGCCTTCTTTAGCACATGTGCCTCGTAGTGCACAGCCTCTCACTCGCAGGCGTGCCACTACGGCTGCCGTGACATGGCAGGAGGTGCGCGTCTACTGCCCAACTCCCCTGGGACTATCTAGTGCAAGCGGGAATCCATTTTAGCCGCGTGGTGATGTGTTTCGTGGAAGTGGCAGGCGTGAGTACAAGACTCACCGCCTTCTTTAGCACATGTGCCTCACAGTGCACAGCCTCTCACTCGCAGGCGTGCCACTACGGCTGCCGCGATGGGGCACGAGGTGCCCGACTACTCTCCGACTCCCTTGGGACTATCTACTGCACCCGGGAATCCGTTTTGGCCGCCTGGTGATGTGTTTCGTGGAAGTGGCAGGCGTGAGTACAAGGCTCAGCCCTTACACCTTGCACAGCTTCTCACTCTCACGCATGCCACTCCGTCGCCCGTGCTTTGCCGGAGTTGCGCGTCTATTGCCGAGGTTCCCCTGGGTCTAGTGCACCTGGGATTTCATTTTGGTGGCGTTGTCATGCGTTTCGTGGAAGTGGCAGGCGTGAGTGCAAGGCTCACCGCCTTCTTTAGCACATGTGCCTCGTAGTGCACAGCCTCTCACTCGCAGGCGTGCCACTACGGCTGCCGTGACATGGCAGGAGGTGCGCGTCTACTGCCCAACTCCCCTGGCACTATCTACTGCACGCGGGAATCCATTTTAGCCGCGTGGTGATGTGTTTCGTGGAAGTGGCAGGCGTGAGTACAAGACTCACCGCCTTCTTTAGCACATGTGCCTCACAGTGCACAGCCTCTCACTCGCAGGCGTGCCACTACGGCTGCCGCGATGGGGCAGGAGGTGCCCGACTACTCTCCGACTCCCTTGGGACTATCTACTGCACCCGGGAATCCGTTTTGGCCGCCTGGTGATGAGTTTCGTGGAAGTGGCAGGCGTGAGTACAAGGCTCAGCCCTTACACCTTGCACAGCTTCTCACTCTCACGCATGCCACTCCGTCGCCCGTGCTTTGCCGGAGTTGCGCGTCTATTGCCGAGGTTCCCCTGGGTCTAGTGCACCTGGGATTTCATTTTGGTGGCGTTGTCATGCGTTTCGTGGAAGTGGCAGGCGTGAGTGCAAGGCTCACCGCCTTCTTTAGCACATGTGCCTCGTAGTGCACAGCCTCTCACTCGCAGGCGTGCCACTACGGCTGCCGTGACATGGCAGGAGGTGCGCGTCTACTGCCCAACTCCCCTGGGACTATCTAGTGCACGCGGGAATCCATTTTAGCCGCGTGGTGATGTGTTTCGTGGAAGTGGCAGGCGTGAGTACAAGGCTCACCGCCTTCTTTAGCACATGTGCCTCACAGTGCACAGCCTCTCACTCGCAGGCGTGCCACTACGGCTGCCGCGATGGGGCAGGAGGTGCCCGAGTACTCTCCGACTCCCTTGGGACTATCTACTGCACCCGGGAATCCGTTTTGGCCGCCTGGTGATGTGTTTCGTGGAAGTGGCAGAAGTGAGTACAAGGCTCAGCCCTTACACCTTGCACAGCTTCTCACTCTCACGCATGCCACTCCGTCGCCCGTGCTTTGCCGGAGTTGCGCGTCTATTGCCGAGGTTCCCCTGGGTCTAGTGCACCTGGGATTTCATTTTGGTGGCGTTGTCATGCGTTTCGTGGAAGTGGCAGGCGTGAGTGCAAGGCTCACCGCCTTCTTTAGCACATGTGCCTCGTAGTGCACAGCCTCTCACTCGCAGGCGTGCCACTACGGCTGCCGTGACATGGCAGGAGGTGCGCGTCTACTGCCCAACTCCCCTGGGACTATCTACTGCACCCGGGAATAACTTCTGGCCGCGTGGTGATGTGTTTCGTGGAAGTGGCAGGCGTGAGTACAAGACTCACCGCCTTCTTTAGCACATGTGCCTCACAGTGCACAGCCTCTCACTCGCAGGCGTGCCACTACGGCTGCCGCGATGGGGCAGGAGGTGCCCGACTACTCTCCGACTCCCTTGGGACTATCTACTGCACCCGGGAATCCGTTTTGGCCGCCTGGTGATGTGTTTCGTGGAAGTGGCAGGCGTGAGTACAAGGCTCAGCCCTTACACCTTGCACAGCTTCTCACTCTCACGCATGCCACTCCGTCGCCCGTGCTTTGCCGGAGTTGCGCGTCTATTGCCGAGGTTCCCCTGGGTCTAGTGCACCTGGGATTTCATTTTGGTGGCGTTGTCATGCGTTTCGTGGAAGTGGCAGGCGTGAGTGCAAGGCTCACCGCCTTCTTTAGCACATGTGCCTCGTAGTGCACAGCCTCTCACTCGCAGGCGTGCCACTACGGCTGCCGTGACATGGCAGGAGGTGCGCGTCTACTGCCCAACTCCCCTGGGACTATCTAGTGCACGCGGGAATCCATTTTAGCCGCGTGGTGATGTGTTTCGTGGAAGTGGCAGGCGTGAGTACAAGACTCACCGCCTTCTTTAGCACATGTGCCTCACAGTGCACAGCCTCTCACTCGCAGGCGTGCCACTACGGCTGCCGCGATGGGGCAGGAGGTGCCCGACTACTCTCCGACTCCCTTGGGACTATCTACTGCACCCGGGAATCCGTTTTGGCCGCCTGGTGATGTGTTTCGTGGAAGTGGCAGGCGTGAGTACAAGGCTCAGCCCTTACACCTTGCACAGCTTCTCACTCTCACGCATGCCACTCCGTCGCCCGTGCTTTGCCGGAGTTGCGCGTCTATTGCCGAGGTTCCCCTGGGTCTAGTGCACCTGGGATTTCATTTTGGTGGCGTTGTCATGCGTTTCGTGGAAGTGGCAGGCGTGAGTGCAAGGCTCACCGCCTTCTTTAGCACATGTGCCTCGTAGTGCACAGCCTCTCACTCGCAGGCGTGCCACTACGGCTGCCGTGACATGGCAGGAGGTGCGCGTCTACTGCCCAACTCCCCTGGGACTATCTAGTGCACGCGGGAATCCATTTTAGCCGCGTGGTGATGTGTTTCGTGGAAGTGGCAGGCGTGAGTACAAGACTCACCGCCTTCTTTAGCACATGTGCCTCACAGTGCACAGCCTCTCACTCGCAGGCGTGCCACTACGGCTGCCGCGATGGGGCAGGAGGTGCCCGACTACTCTCCGACTCCCTTGGGACTATCTACTGCACCCGGGAATCCGTTTTGGCCGCCTGGTGATGTGTTTCGTGGAAGTGGCAGGCGTGAGTACAAGGCTCAGCCCTTACACCTTGCACAGCTTCTCACTCTCACGCATGCCACTCCGTCGCCCGTGCTTTGCCGGAGTTGCGCGTCTATTGCCGAGGTTCCCCTGGGTCTAGTGCACCTGGGATTTCATTTTGGTGGCGTTGTCATGCGTTTCGTGGAAGTGGCAGGCGTGAGTGCAAGGCTCACCGCCTTCTTTAGCACATGTGCCTCGTAGTGCACAGCCTCTCACTCGCAGGCGTGCCACTACGGCTGCCGTGACATGGCAGGAGGTGCGCGTCTACTGCCCAACTCCCCTGGGACTATCTAGTGCACGCGGGAATCCATTTTAGCCGCGTGGTGATGTGTTTCGTGGAAGTGGCAGGCGTGAGTACAAGACTCACCGCCTTCTTTAGCACATGTGCCTCACAGTGCACAGCCTCTCACTCGCAGGCGTGCCACTACGGCTGCCGCGATGGGGCAGGAGGTGCCCGACTACTCTCCGACTCCCTTGGGACTATCTACTGCACCCGGGAATCCGTTTTGGCCGCCTGGTGATGTGTTTCGTGGAAGTGGCAGGCGTGAGTACAAGGCTCAGCCCTTACACCTTGCACAGCTTCTCACTCTCACGCATGCCACTCCGTCGCCCGTGCTTTGCCGGAGTTGCGCGTCTATTGCCGAGGTTCCCCTGGGTCTAGTGCACCTGGGATTTCATTTTGGTGGCGTTGTCATGCGTTTCGTGGAAGTGGCAGGCGTGAGTGCAAGGCTCACCGCCTTCTTTAGCACATGTGCCTCGTAGTGCACAGCCTCTCACTCGCAGGCGTGCCACTACGGCTGCCGTGACATGGCAGGAGGTGCGCGTCTACTGCCCAACTCCCCTGGGACTATCTAGTGCACGCGGGAATCCATTTTAGCCGCGTGGTGATGTGTTTCGTGGAAGTGGCAGGCGTGAGTACAAGACTCACCGCCTTCTTTAGCACATGTGCCTCACAGTGCACAGCCTCTCACTCGCAGGCGTGCCACTACGGCTGCCGCGATGGGGCAGGAGGTGCCCGACTACTCTCCGACTCCCTTGGGACTATCTACTGCACCCGGGAATCCGTTTTGGCCGCCTGGTGATGTGTTTCGTGGAAGTGGCAGGCGTGAGTACAAGGCTCAGCCCTTACACCTTGCACAGCTTCTCACTCTCACGCATGCCACTCCGTCGCCCGTGCTTTGCCGGAGTTGCGCGTCTATTGCCGAGGTTCCCCTGGGTCTAGTGCACCTGGGATTTCATTTTGGTGGCGTTGTCATGCGTTTCGTGGAAGTGGCAGGCGTGAGTGCAAGGCTCACCGCCTTCTTTAGCACATGTGCCTCGTAGTGCACAGCCTCTCACTCGCAGGCGTGCCACTACGGCTGCCGTGACATGGCAGGAGGTGCGCGTCTACTGCCCAACTCCCCTGGGACTATCTAGTGCACGCGGGAATCCATTTTAGCCGCGTGGTGATGTGTTTCGTGGAAGTGGCAGGCGTGAATACAAGACTCACCGCCTTCTTTAGCACATGTGCCTCACAGTGCACAGCCTCTCACTCGCAGGCGTGCCACTACGGCTGCCGCGATGGGGCAGGAGGTGCCCGACTACTCTCCGACTCCCTTGGGACTATCTACTGCACCCGGGAATCCGTTTTGGCCGCCTGGTGATGTGTTTCGTGGAAGTGGCAGGCGTGAGTACAAGGCTCAGCCCTTACACCTTGCACAGCTTCTCACTCTCACGCATGCCACTCCGTCGCCCGTGCTTTGCCGGAGTTGCGCGTCTATTGCCGAGGTTCCCCTGGGTCTAGTGCACCTGGGATTTCATTTTGGTGGCGTTGTCATGCGTTTCGTGGAAGTGGCAGGCGTGAGTGCAAGGCTCACCGCCTTCTTTAGCACATGTGCCTCGTAGTGCACAGCCTCTCACTCGCAGGCGTGCCACTACGGCTGCCGTGACATGGCAGGAGGTGCGCGTCTACTGCCCAACTCCCCTGGGACTATCTAGTGCACGCGGGAATCCATTTTAGCCGCGTGGTGATGTGTTTCGTGGAAGTGGCAGGCGTGAGTACAAGACTCACCGCCTTCTTTAGCACATGTGCCTCACAGTGCACAGCCTCTCACTCGCAGGCGTGCCACTACGGCTGCCGCGATGGGGCAGGAGGTGCCCGACTACTCTCCGACTCCCTTGGGACTATCTACTGCACCCGGGAATCCGTTTTGGCCGCCTGGTGATGTGTTTCGTGGAAGTGGCAGGCGTGAGTACAAGGCTCAGCCCTTACACCTTGCACAGCTTCTCACTCTCACGCATGCCACTCCGTCGCCCGTGCTTTGCCGGAGTTGCGCGTCTATTGCCGAGGTTCCCCTGGGTCTAGTGCACCTGGGATTTCATTTTGGTGGCGTTGTCATGCGTTTCGTGGAAGTGGCAGGCGTGAGTGCAAGGCTCACCGCCTTCTTTAGCACATGTGCCTCGTAGTGCACAGCCTCTCACTCGCAGGCGTGCCACTACGGCTGCCGTGACATGGCAGGAGGTGCGCGTCTACTGCCCAACTCCCCTGGGACTATCTAGTGCACGCGGGAATCCATTTTAGCCGCGTGGTGATGTGTTTCGTGGAAGTGGCAGGCGTGAGTACAAGACTCACCGCCTTCTTTAGCACATGTGCCTCACAGTGCACAGCCTCTCACTCGCAGGCGTGCCACTACGGCTGCCGCGATGGGGCAGGAGGTGCCCGACTACTCTCCGACTCCCTTGGGACTATCTACTGCACCCGGGAATCCGTTTTGGCCGCCTGGTGATGTGTTTCGTGGAAGTGGCAGGCGTGAGTACAAGGCTCAGCCCTTACACCTTGCACAGCTTCTCACTCTCACGCATGCCACTCCGTCGCCCGTGCTTTGCCGGAGTTGCGCGTCTATTGCCGAGGTTCCCCTGGGTCTAGTGCACCTGGGATTTCATTTTGGTGGCGTTGTCATGCGTTTCGTGGAAGTGGCAGGCGTGAGTGCAAGGCTCACCGCCTTCTTTAGCACATGTGCCTCGTAGTGCACAGCCTCTCACTCGCAGGCGTGCCACTACGGCTGCCGTGACATGGCAGGAGGTGCGCGTCTACTGCCCAACTCCCCTGGGACTATCTAGTGCACGCGGGAATCCATTTTAGCCGCGTGGTGATGTGTTTCGTGGAAGTGGCAGGCGTGAGTACAAGGCTCACCGCCTTCTTTAGCACATGTGCCTCACAGTGCACAGCCTCTCACTCGCAGGCGTGCCACTACGGCTGCCGCGATGGGGCAGGAGGTGCCCGACTACTCTCCGACTCCCTTGGGACTATCTACTGCACCCGGGAATCCGTTTTGGCCGCCTGGTGATGTGTTTCGTGGAAGTGGCAGGCGTGAGTACAAGGCTCAGCCCTTACACCTTGCACAGCTTCTCACTCTCACGCATGCCACTCCGTCGCCCGTGCTTTGCCGGAGTTGCGCGTCTATTGCCGAGGTTCCCCTGGGTCTAGTGCACCTGGGATTTCATTTTGGTGGCGTTGTCATGCGTTTCGTGGAAGTGGCAGGCGTGAGTGCAAGGCTCACCGCCTTCTTTAGCACATGTGCCTCGTAGTGCACAGCCTCTCACTCGCAGGCGTGCCACTACGGCTGCCGTGACATGGCAGGAGGTGCGCGTCTACTGCCCAACTCCCCTGGGACTATCTACTGCACGCGGGAATCCATTTTAGCCGCGTGGTGATGTGTTTCGTGGAAGTGGCAGGCGTGAGTACAAGACTCACCGCCTTCTTTAGCACATGTGCCTCACAGTGCACAGCCTCTCACTCGCAGGCGTGCCACTACGGCTGCCGCGATGGGGCAGGAGGTGCCCGACTACTCTCCGACTCCCTTGGGACTATCTACTGCACCCGGGAATCCGTTTTGGCCGCCTGGTGATGAGTTTCGTGGAAGTGGCAGGCGTGAGTACAAGGCTCAGCCCTTACACCTTGCACAGCTTCTCACTCTCACGCATGCCACTCCGTCGCCCGTGCTTTGCCGGAGTTGCGCGTCTATTGCCGAGGTTCCCCTGGGTCTAGTGCACCTGGGATTTCATTTTGGTGGCGTTGTCATGCGTTTCGTGGAAGAGGCAGGCGTGAGTGCAAGGCTCACCGCCTTCTTTAGCACATGTGCCTCGTAGTGCACAGCCTCTCACTCGCAGGCGTGCCACTACGGCTGCCGTGACATGGCAGGAGGTGCGCGTCTACTGCCCAACTCCCCTGGGACTATCTAGTGCACGCGGGAATCCATTTTAGCCGCGTGGTGATGTGTTTCGTGGAAGTGGCAGGCGTGAGTACAAGGCTCACCGCCTTCTTTAGCACATGTGCCTCACAGTGCACAGCCTCTCACTCGCAGGCGTGCCACTACGGCTGCCGCGATGGGGCAGGAGGTGCCCGACTACTCTCCGACTCCCTTGGGACTATCTACTGCACCCGGGAATCCGTTTTGGCCGCCTGGTGATGTGTTTCGTGGAAGTGGCAGGCGTGAGTACAAGGCTCAGCCCTTACACCTTGCACAGCTTCTCACTCTCACGCATGCCACTCCGTCGCCCGTGCTTTGCCGGAGTTGCGCGTCTATTGCCGAGGTTCCCCTGGGTCTAGTGCACCTGGGATTTCATTTTGGTGGCGTTGTCATGCGTTTCGTGGAAGTGGCAGGCGTGAGTGCAAGGCTCACCGCCTTCTTTAGCACATGTGCCTCGTAGTGCACAGCCTCTCACTCGCAGGCGTGCCACTACGGCTGCCGTGACATGGCAGGAGGTGCGCGTCTACTGCCCAACTCCCCTGGGACTATCTAGTGCACGCGGGAATCCATTTTAGCCGCGTGGTGATGTGTTTCGTGGAAGTGGCAGGCGTGAGTACAAGACTCACCGCCTTCTTTAGCACATGTGCCTCACAGTGCACAGCCTCTCACTCGCAGGCGTGCCACTACGGCTGCCGCGATGGGGCAGGAGGTGCCCGACTACTCTCCGACTCCCTTGGGACTATCTACTGCACCCGGGAATCCGTTTTGGCCGCCTGGTGATGTGTTTCGTGGAAGTGGCAGGCGTGAGTACAAGGCTCAGCCCTTACACCTTGCACAGCTTCTCACTCTCACGCATGCCACTCCGTCGCCCGTGCTTTGCCGGAGTTGCGCGTCTATTGCCGAGGTTCCCCTGGGTCTAGTGCACCTGGGATTTCATTTTGGTGGCGTTGTCATGCGTTTCGTGGAAGTGGCAGGCGTGAGTGCAAGGCTCACCGCCTTCTTTAGCACATGTGCCTCGTAGTGCACAGCCTCTCACTCGCAGGCGTGCCACTACGGCTGCCGTGACATGGCAGGAGGTGCGCGTCTACTGCCCAACTCCCCTGGGACTATCTAGTGCACGCGGGAATCCATTTTAGCCGCGTGGTGATGTGTTTCGTGGAAGTGGCAGGCGTGAGTACAAGACTCACCGCCTTCTTTAGCACATGTGCCTCACAGTGCACAGCCTCTCACTCGCAGGCGTGCCACTACGGCTGCCGCGATGGGGCAGGAGGTGCCCGACTACTCTCCGACTCCCTTGGGACTATCTACTGCACCCGGGAATCCGTTTTGGCCGCCTGGTGATGTGTTTCGTGGAAGTGGCAGGCGTGAGTACAAGGCTCAGCCCTTACACCTTGCACAGCTTCTCACTCTCACGCATGCCACTCCGTCGCCCGTGCTTTGCCGGAGTTGCGCGTCTATTGCCGAGGTTCCCCTGGGTCTAGTGCACCTGGGATTTCATTTTGGTGGCGTTGTCATGCGTTTCGTGGAAGTGGCAGGCGTGAGTGCAAGGCTCACCGCCTTCTTTAGCACATGTGCCTCGTAGTGCACAGCCTCTCACTCGCAGGCGTGCCACTACGGCTGCCGTGACATGGCAGGAGGTGCGCGTCTACTGCCCAACTCCCCTGGGACTATCTAGTGCACGCGGGAATCCATTTTAGCCGCGTGGTGATGTGTTTCGTGGAAGTGGCAGGCGTGAGTACAAGACTCACCGCCTTCTTTAGCACATGTGCCTCACAGTGCACAGCCTCTCACTCGCAGGCGTGCCACTACGGCTGCCGCGATGGGGCAGGAGGTGCCCGACTACTCTCCGACTCCCTTGGGACTATCTACTGCACCCGGGAATCCGTTTTGGCCGCCTGGTGATGTGTTTCGTGGAAGTGGCAGGCGTGAGTACAAGGCTCAGCCCTTACACCTTGCACAGCTTCTCACTCTCACGCATGCCACTCCGTCGCCCGTGCTTTGCCGGAGTTGCGCGTCTATTGCCGAGGTTCCCCTGGGTCTAGTGCACCTGGGATTTCATTTTGGTGGCGTTGTCATGCGTTTCGTGGAAGTGGCAGGCGTGAGTGCAAGGCTCACCGCCTTCTTTAGCACATGTGCCTCGTAGTGCACAGCCTCTCACTCGCAGGCGTGCCACTACGGCTGCCGTGACATGGCAGGAGGTGCGCGTCTACTGCCCAACTCCCCTGGGGCTATCTAGTGCACGCGGGAATCCATTTTAGCCGCGTGGTGATGTGTTTCGTGGAAGTGGCAGGCGTGAGTACAAGACTCACCGCCTTCTTTAGCACATGTGCCTCACAGTGCACAGCCTCTCACTCGCAGGCGTGCCACTACGGCTGCCGCGATGGGGCAGGAGGTGCCCGACTACTCTCCGACTCCCTTGGGACTATCTACTGCACCCGGGAATCCGTTTTGGCCGCTTGGTGATGTGTTTCGTGGAAGTGGCAGGCGTGAGTACAAGGCTCAGCCCTTACACCTTGCACAGCTTCTCACTCTCACGCATGCCACTCCGTCGCCCGTGCTTTGCCGGAGTTGCGCGTCTATTGCCGAGGTTCCCCTGGGTCTAGTGCACCTGGGATTTCATTTTGGTGGCGTTGTCATGCGTTTCGTGGAAGTGGCAGGCGTGAGTGCAAGGCTCACCGCCTTCTTTAGCACATGTGCCTCGTAGTGCACAGCCTCTCACTCGCAGGCGTGCCACTACGGCTGCCGTGACATGGCAGGAGGTGCGCGTCTACTGCCCAACTCCCCTGGGACTATCTAGTGCACGCGGGAATCCATTTTAGCCGCGTGGTGATGTGTTTCGTGGAAGTGGCAGGCGTGAGTACAAGACTCACCGCCTTCTTTAGCACATGTGCCTCACAGTGCACAGCCTCTCACTCGCAGGCGTGCCACTACGGCTGCCGCGATGGGGCAGGAGGTGCCCGACTACTCTCCGACTCCCTTGGGACTATCTACTGCACCCGGGAATCCGTTTTGGCCGCCTGGTGATGTGTTTCGTGGAAGTGGCAGGCGTGAGTACAAGGCTCAGCCCTTACACCTTGCACAGCTTCTCACTCTCACGCATGCCACTCCGTCGCCCGTGCTTTGCCGGAGTTGCGCGTCTATTGCCGAGGTTCCCCTGGGTCTAGTGCACCTGGGATTTCATTTTGGTGGCGTTGTCATGCGTTTCGTGGAAGTGGCAGGCGTGAGTGCAAGGCTCACCGCCTTCTTTAGCACATGTGCCTCGTAGTGCACAGCCTCTCACTCGCAGGCGTGCCACTACGGCTGCCGTGACATGGCAGGAGGTGCGCGTCTACTGCCCAACTCCCCTGGGACTATCTAGTGCACGCGGGAATCCATTTTAGCCGCGTGGTGATGTGTTTCGTGGAAGTGGCAGGCGTGAGTACAAGACTCACCGCCTTCTTTAGCACATGTGCCTCACAGTGCACAGCCTCTCACTCGCAGGCGTGCCACTACGGCTGCCGCGATGGGGCAGGAGGTGCCCGACTACTCTCCGACTCCCTTGGGACTATCTACTGCACCCGGGAATCCGTTTTGGCCGCCTGGTGATGTGTTTCGTGGAAGTGGCAGGCGTGAGTACAAGGCTCAGCCCTTACACCTTGCACAGCTTCTCACTCTCACGCATGCCACTCCGTCGCCCGTGCTTTGCCGGAGTTGCGCGTCTATTGCCGAGGTTCCCCTGGGTCTAGTGCACCTGGGATTTCATTTTGGTGGCGTTGTCATGCGTTTCGTGGAAGTGGCAGGCGTGAGTGCAAGGCTCACCGCCTTCTTTAGCACATGTGCCTCGTAGTGCACAGCCTCTCACTCGCAGGCGTGCCACTACGGCTGCCGTGACATGGCAGGAGGTGCGCGTCTACTGCCCAACTCCCCTGGGACTATCTAGTGCACGCGGGAATCCATTTTAGCCGCGTGGTGATGTGTTTCGTGGAAGTGGCAGGCGTGAGTACAAGACTCACCGCCTTCTTTAGCACATGTGCCTCACAGTGCACAGCCTCTCACTCGCAGGCGTGCCACTACGGCTGCCGCGATGGGGCAGGAGGTGCCCGACTACTCTCCGACTCCCTTGGGACTATCTACTGCACCCGGGAATCCGTTTTGGCCGCCTGGTGATGTGTTTCGTGGAAGTGGCAGGCGTGAGTACAAGGCTCAGCCCTTACACCTTGCACAGCTTCTCACTCTCACGCATGCCACTCCGTCGCCCGTGCTTTGCCGGAGTTGCGCGTCTATTGCCGAGGTTCCCCTGGGTCTAGTGCACCTGGGATTTCATTTTGGTGGCGTTGTCATGCGTTTCGTGGAAGTGGCAGGCGTGAGTGCAAGGCTCACCGCCTTCTTTAGCACATGTGCCTCGTAGTGCACAGCCTCTCACTCGCAGGCGTGCCACTACGGCTGCCGTGACATGGCAGGAGGTGCGCGTCTACTGCCCAACTCCCCTGGGACTATCTAGTGCACGCGGGAATCCATTTTAGCCGCGTGGTGATGTGTTTCGTGGAAGTGGCAGGCGTGAGTACAAGACTCACCGCCTTCTTTAGCACATGTGCCTCACAGTGCACAGCCTCTCACTCGCAGGCGTGCCACTACGGCTGCCGCGATGGGGCAGGAGGTGCCCGACTACTCTCCGACTCCCTTGGGACTATCTACTGCACCCGGGAATCCGTTTTGGCCGCCTGGTGATGTGTTTCGTGGAAGTGGCAGGCGTGAGTACAAGGCTCAGCCCTTACACCTTGCACAGCTTCTCACTCTCACGCATGCCACTCCGTCGCCCGTGCTTTGCCGGAGTTGCGCGTCTATTGCCGAGGTTCCCCTGGGTCTAGTGCACCTGGGATTTCATTTTGGTGGCGTTGTCATGCGTTTCGTGGAAGTGGCAGGCGTGAGTGCAAGGCTCACCGCCTTCTTTAGCACATGTGCCTCGTAGTGCACAGCCTCTCACTCGCAGGCGTGCCACTACGGCTGCCGTGACATGGCAGGAGGTGCGCGTCTACTGCCCAACTCCCCTGGGACTATCTAGTGCACGCGGGAATCCATTTTAGCCGCGTGGTGATGTGTTTCGTGGAAGTGGCAGGCGTGAGTACAAGACTCACCGCCTTCTTTAGCACATGTGCCTCACAGTGCACAGCCTCTCACTCGCAGGCGTGCCACTACGGCTGCCGCGATGGGGCAGGAGGTGCCCGACTACTCTCCGACTCCCTTGGGACTATCTACTGCACCCGGGAATCCGTTTTGGCCGCCTGGTGATGTGTTTCGTGGAAGTGGCAGGCGTGAGTACAAGGCTCAGCCCTTACACCTTGCACAGCTTCTCACTCTCACGCATGCCACTCCGTCGCCCGTGCTTTGCCGGAGTTGCGCGTCTATTGCCGAGGTTCCCCTGGGTCTAGTGCACCTGGGATTTCATTTTGGTGGCGTTGTCATGCGTTTCGTGGAAGTGGCAGGCGTGAGTGCAAGGCTCACCGCCTTCTTTAGCACATGTGCCTCGTAGTGCACAGCCTCTCACTCGCAGGCGTGCCACTACGGCTGCCGTGACATGGCAGGAGGTGCGCGTCTACTGCCCAACTCCCCTGGGACTATCTAGTGCACGCGGGAATCCATTTTAGCCGCGTGGTGATGTGTTTCGTGGAAGTGGCAGGCGTGAGTACAAGACTCACCGCCTTCTTTAGCACATGTGCCTCACAGTGCACAGCCTCTCACTCGCAGGCGTGCCACTACGGCTGCCGCGATGGGGCAGGAGGTGCCCGACTACTCTCCGACTCCCTTGGGACTATCTACTGCACCCGGGAATCCGTTTTGGCCGCCTGGTGATGTGTTTCGTGGAAGTGGCAGGCGTGAGTACAAGGCTCAGCCCTTACACCTTGCACAGCTTCTCACTCTCACGCATGCCACTCCGTCGCCCGTGCTTTGCCGGAGTTGCGCGTCTATTGCCGAGGTTCCCCTGGGTCTAGTGCACCTGGGATTTCATTTTGGTGGCGTTGTCATGCGTTTCGTGGAAGTGGCAGGCGTGAGTGCAAGGCTCACCGCCTTCTTTAGCACATGTGCCTCGTAGTGCACAGCCTCTCACTCGCAGGCGTGCCACTACGGCTGCCGTGACATGGCAGGAGGTGCGCGTCTACTGCCCAACTCCCCTGGGACTATCTAGTGCACGCGGGAATCCATTTTAGCCGCGTGGTGATGTGTTTCGTGGAAGTGGCAGGCGTGAGTACAAGACTCACCGCCTTCTTTAGCACATGTGCCTCACAGTGCACAGCCTCTCACTCGCAGGCGTGCCACTACGGCTGCCGCGATGGGGCAGGAGGTGCCCGACTACTCTCCGACTCCCTTGGGACTATCTACTGCACCCGGGAATCCGTTTTGGCCGCCTGGTGATGTGTTTCGTGGAAGTGGCAGGCGTGAGTACAAGGCTCAGCCCTTACACCTTGCACAGCTTCTCACTCTCACGCATGCCACTCCGTCGCCCGTGCTTTGCCGGAGTTGCGCGTCTATTGCCGAGGTTCCCCTGGGTCTAGTGCACCTGGGATTTCATTTTGGTGGCGTTGTCATGCGTTTCGTGGAAGTGGCAGGCGTGAGTGCAAGGCTCACCGCCTTCTTTAGCACATGTGCCTCGTAGTGCACAGCCTCTCACTCGCAGGCGTGCCACTACGGCTGCCGTGACATGGCAGGAGGTGCGCGTCTACTGCCCAACTCCCCTGGGACTATCTAGTGCACGCGGGAATCCATTTTAGCCGCGTGGTGATGTGTTTCGTGGAAGTGGCAGGCGTGAGTACAAGACTCACCGCCTTCTTTAGCACATGTGCCTCACAGTGCACAGCCTCTCACTCGCAGGCGTGCCACTACGGCTGCCGCGATGGGGCAGGAGGTGCCCGACTACTCTCCGACTCCCTTGGGACTATCTACTGCACCCGGGAATCCGTTTTGGCCGCCTGGTGATGTGTTTCGTGGAAGTGGCAGGCGTGAGTACAAGGCTCAGCCCTTACACCTTGCACAGCTTCTCACTCTCACGCATGCCACTCCGTCGCCCGTGCTTTGCCGGAGTTGCGCGTCTATTGCCGAGGTTCCCCTGGGTCTAGTGCACCTGGGATTTCATTTTGGTGGCGTTGTCATGCGTTTCGTGGAAGTGGCAGGCGTGAGTGCAAGGCTCACCGCCTTCTTTAGCACATGTGCCTCGTAGTGCACAGCCTCTCACTCGCAGGCGTGCCACTACGGCTGCCGTGACATGGCAGGAGGTGCGCGTCTACTGCCCAACTCCCCTGGGACTATCTACTGCACGCGGGAATCCATTTTAGCCGCGTGGTGATGTGTTTCGTGGAAGTGGCAGGCGTGAGTACAAGACTCACCGCCTTCTTTAGCACATGTGCCTCACAGTGCACAGCCTCTCACTCGCAGGCGTGCCACTACGGCTGCCGCGATGGGGCAGGAGGTGCCCGACTACTCTCCGACTCCCTTGGGACTATCTACTGCACCCGGGAATCCGTTTTGGCCGCCTGGTGATGAGTTTCGTGGAAGTGGCAGGCGTGAGTACAAGGCTCAGCCCTTACACCTTGCACAGCTTCTCACTCTCACGCATGCCACTCCGTCGCCCGTGCTTTGCCGGAGTTGCGCGTCTATTGCCGAGGTTCCCCTGGGTCTAGTGCACCTGGGATTTCATTTTGGTGGCGTTGTCATGCGTTTCGTGGAAGTGGCAGGCGTGAGTGCAAGGCTCACCGCCTTCTTTAGCACATGTGCCTCGTAGTGCACAGCCTCTCACTCGCAGGCGTGCCACTACGGCTGCCGTGACATGGCAGGAGGTGCGCGTCTACTGCCCAACTCCCCTGGGACTATCTAGTGCACGCGGGAATCCATTTTAGCCGCGTGGTGATGTGTTTCGTGGAAGTGGCAGGCGTGAGTACAAGGCTCACCGCCTTCTTTAGCACATGTGCCTCACAGTGCACAGCCTCTCACTCGCAGGCGTGCCACTACGGCTGCCGCGATGGGGCAGGAGGTGCCCGACTACTCTCCGACTCCCTTGGGACTATCTACTGCACCCGGGAATCCGTTTTGGCCGCCTGGTGATGTGTTTCGTGGAAGTGGCAGGCGTGAGTACAAGGCTCAGCCCTTACACCTTGCACAGCTTCTCACTCTCACGCATGCCACTCCGTCGCCCGTGCTTTGCCGGAGTTGCGCGTCTTTTGCCGAGGTTCCCCTGGGTCTAGTGCACCTGGGATTTCATTTTGGTGGCGTTGTCATGCGTTTCGTGGAAGTGGCAGGCGTGAGTGCAAGGCTCACCGCCTTCTTTAGCACATGTGCCTCGTAGTGCACAGCCTCTCACTCGCAGGCGTGCCACTACGGCTGCCGTGACATGGCAGGAGGTGCGCGTCTACTGCCCAACTCCCCTGGGACTATCTACTGCACCCGGGAATAACTTCTGGCCGCGTGGTGATGTGTTTCGTGGAAGTGGCAGGCGTGAGTACAAGACTCACCGCCTTCTTTAGCACATGTGCCTCACAGTGCACAGCCTCTCACTCGCAGGCGTGCCACTACGGCTGCCGCGATGGGGCAGGAGGTGCCCGACTACTCTCCGACTCCCTTGGGACTATCTACTGCACCCGGGAATCCGTTTTGGCCGCCTGGTGATGTGTTTCGTGGAAGTGGCAGGCGTGAGTACAAGGCTCAGCCCTTACACCTTGCACAGCTTCTCACTCTCACGCATGCCACTCCGTCGCCCGTGCTTTGCCGGAGTTGCGCGTCTATTGCCGAGGTTCCCCTGGGTCTAGTGCACCTGGGATTTCATTTTGGTGGCGTTGTCATGCGTTTCGTGGAAGTGGCAGGCGTGAGTGCAAGGCTCACCGCCTTCTTTAGCACATGTGCCTCGTAGTGCACAGCCTCTCACTCGCAGGCGTGCCACTACGGCTGCCGTGACATGGCAGGAGGTGCGCGTCTACTGCCCAACTCCCCTGGGACTATCTAGTGCACGCGGGAATCCATTTTAGCCGCGTGGTGATGTGTTTCGTGGAAGTGGCAGGCGTGAGTACAAGACTCACCGCCTTCTTTAGCACATGTGCCTCACAGTGCACAGCCTCTCACTCGCAGGCGTGCCACTACGGCTGCCGCGATGGGGCAGGAGGTGCCCGACTACTCTCCGACTCCCTTGGGACTATCTACTGCACCCGGGAATCCGTTTTGGCCGCCTGGTGATGTGTTTCGTGGAAGTGGCAGGCGTGAGTACAAGGCTCAGCCCTTACACCTTGCACAGCTTCTCACTCTCACGCATGCCACTCCGTCGCCCGTGCTTTGCCGGAGTTGCGCGTCTATTGCCGAGGTTCCCCTGGGTCTAGTGCACCTGGGATTTCATTTTGGTGGCGTTGTCATGCGTTTCGTGGAAGTGGCAGGCGTGAGTGCAAGGCTCACCGCCTTCTTTAGCACATGTGCCTCGTAGTGCACAGCCTCTCACTCGCAGGCGTGCCACTACGGCTGCCGTGACATGGCAGGAGGTGCGCGTCTACTGCCCAACTCCCCTGGGACTATCTAGTGCACGCGGGAATCCATTTTAGCCGCGTGGTGATGTGTTTCGTGGAAGTGGCAGGCGTGAGTACAAGACTCACCGCCTTCTTTAGCACATGTGCCTCACAGTGCACAGCCTCTCACTCGCAGGCGTGCCACTACGGCTGCCGCGATGGGGCAGGAGGTGCCCGACTACTCTCCGACTCCCTTGGGACTATCTACTGCACCCGGGAATCCGTTTTGGCCGCCTGGTGATGTGTTTCGTGGAAGTGGCAGGCGTGAGTACAAGGCTCAGCCCTTACACCTTGCACAGCTTCTCACTCTCACGCATGCCACTCCGTCGCCCGTGCTTTGCCGGAGTTGCGCGTCTATTGCCGAGGTTCCCCTGGGTCTAGTGCACCTGGGATTTCATTTTGGTGGCGTTGTCATGCGTTTCGTGGAAGTGGCAGGCGTGAGTGCAAGGCTCACCGCCTTCTTTAGCACATGTGCCTCGTAGTGCACAGCCTCTCACTCGCAGGCGTGCCACTACGGCTGCCGTGACATGGCAGGAGGTGCGCGTCTACTGCCCAACTCCCCTGGGACTATCTAGTGCACGCGGGAATCCATTTTAGCCGCGTGGTGATGTGTTTCGTGGAAGTGGCAGGCGTGAGTACAAGACTCACCGCCTTCTTTAGCACATGTGCCTCACAGTGCACAGCCTCTCACTCGCAGGCGTGCCACTACGGCTGCCGCGATGGGGCAGGAGGTGCCCGACTACTCTCCGACTCCCTTGGGACTATCTACTGCACCCGGGAATCCGTTTTGGCCGCCTGGTGATGTGTTTCGTGGAAGTGGCAGGCGTGAGTACAAGGCTCAGCCCTTACACCTTGCACAGCTTCTCACTCTCACGCATGCCACTCCGTCGCCCGTGCTTTGCCGGAGTTGCGCGTCTATTGCCGAGGTTCCCCTGGGTCTAGTGCACCTGGGATTTCATTTTGGTGGCGTTGTCATGCGTTTCGTGGAAGTGGCAGGCGTGAGTGCAAGGCTCACCGCCTTCTTTAGCACATGTGCCTCGTAGTGCACAGCCTCTCACTCGCAGGCGTGCCACTACGGCTGCCGTGACATGGCAGGAGGTGCGCGTCTACTGCCCAACTCCCCTGGGACTATCTAGTGCACGCGGGAATCCATTTTAGCCGCGTGGTGATGTGTTTCGTGGAAGTGGCAGGCGTGAGTACAAGACTCACCGCCTTCTTTAGCACATGTGCCTCACAGTGCACAGCCTCTCACTCGCAGGCGTGCCACTACGGCTGCCGCGATGGGGCAGGAGGTGCCCGACTACTCTCCGACTCCCTTGGGACTATCTACTGCACCTGGGAATCCGTTTTGGCCGCCTGGTGATGTGTTTCGTGGAAGTGGCAGGCGTGAGTACAAGGCTCAGCCCTTACACCTTGCACAGCTTCTCACTCTCACGCATGCCACTCCGTCGCCCGTGCTTTGCCGGAGTTGCGCGTCTATTGCCGAGGTTCCCCTGGGTCTAGTGCACCTGGGATTTCATTTTGGTGGCGTTGTCATGCGTTTCGTGGAAGTGGCAGGCGTGAGTGCAAGGCTCACCGCCTTCTTTAGCACATGTGCCTCGTAGTGCACAGCCTCTCACTCGCAGGCGTGCCACTACGGCTGCCGTGACATGGCAGGAGGTGCGCGTCTACTGCCCAACTCCCCTGGGACTATCTAGTGCACGCGGGAATCCATTTTAGCCGCGTGGTGATGTGTTTCGTGGAAGTGGCAGGCGTGAGTACAAGACTCACCGCCTTCTTTAGCACATGTGCCTCACAGTGCACAGCCTCTCACTCGCAGGCGTGCCACTACGGCTGCCGCGATGGGGCAGGAGGTGCCCGACTACTCTCCGACTCCCTTGGGACTATCTACTGCACCCGGGAATCCGTTTTGGCCGCCTGGTGATGTGTTTCGTGGAAGTGGCAGGCGTGAGTACAAGGCTCAGCCCTTACACCTTGCACAGCTTCTCACTCTCACGCATGCCACTCCGTCGCCCGTGCTTTGCCGGAGTTGCGCGTCTATTGCCGAGGTTCCCCTGGGTCTAGTGCACCTGGGATTTCATTTTGGTGGCGTTGTCATGCGTTTGGTGGAAGTGGCAGGCGTGAGTGCAAGGCTCACCGCCTTCTTTAGCACATGTGCCTCGTAGTGCACAGCCTCTCACTCGCAGGCGTGCCACTACGGCTGCCGTGACATGGCAGGAGGTGCGCGTCTACTGCCCAACTCCCCTGGGACTATCTACTGCACGCGGGAATCCATTTTAGCCGCGTGGTGATGTGTTTCGTGGAAGTGGCAGGCGTGAGTACAAGACTCACCGCCTTCTTTAGCACATGTGCCTCACAGTGCACAGCCTCTCACTCGCAGGCGTGCCACTACGGCTGCCGCGATGGGGCAGGAGGTGCCCGACTACTCTCCGACTCCCTTGGGACTATCTACTGCACCCGGGAATCCGTTTTGGCCGCCTGGTGATGAGTTTCGTGGAAGTGGCAGGCGTGAGTACAAGGCTCAGCCCTTACACCTTGCACAGCTTCTCACTCTCACGCATGCCACTCCGTCGCCCGTGCTTTGCCGGAGTTGCGCGTCTATTGCCGAGGTTCCCCTGGGTCTAGTGCACCTGGGATTTCATTTTGGTGGCGTTGTCATGCGTTTCGTGGAAGTGGCAGGCGTGAGTGCAAGGCTCACCGCCTTCTTTAGCACATGTGCCTCGTAGTGCACAGCCTCTCACTCGCAGGCGTGCCACTACGGCTGCCGTGACATGGCAGGAGGTGCGCGTCTACTGCCCAACTCCCCTGGGACTATCTAGTGCACGCGGGAATCCATTTTAGCCGCGTGGTGATGTGTTTCGTGGAAGTGGCAGGCGTGAGTACAAGGCTCACCGCCTTCTTTAGCACATGTGCCTCACAGTGCACAGCCTCTCACTCGCAGGCGTGCCACTACGGCTGCCGCGATGGGGCAGGAGGTGCCCGACTACTCTCCGACTCCCTTGGGACTATCTACTGCACCCGGGAATCCGTTTTGGCCGCCTGGTGATGTGTTTCGTGGAAGTGGCAGGCGTGAGTACAAGGCTCAGCCCTTACACCTTGCACAGCTTCTCACTCTCACGCATGCCACTCCGTCGCCCGTGCTTTGCCGGAGTTGCGCGTCTATTGCCGAGGTTCCCCTGGGTCTAGTGCACCTGGGATTTCATTTTGGTGGCGTTGTCATGCGTTTCGTGGAAGTGGCAGGCGTGAGTGCAAGGCTCACCGCCTTCTTTAGCACATGTGCCTCGTAGTGCACAGCCTCTCACTCGCAGGCGTGCCACTACGGCTGCCGTGACATGGCAGGAGGTGCGCGTCTACTGCCCAACTCCCCTGGGACTATCTACTGCACCCGGGAATAACTTCTGGCCGCGTGGTGATGTGTTTCGTGGAAGTGGCAGGCGTGAGTACAAGACTCACCGCCTTCTTTAGCACATGTGCCTCACAGTGCACAGCCTCTCACTCGCAGGCGTGCCACTACGGCTGCCGCGATGGGGCAGGAGGTGCCCGACTACTCTCCGACTCCCTTGGGACTATCTACTGCACCCGGGAATCCGTTTTGGCCGCCTGGTGATGTGTTTCGTGGAAGTGGCAGGCGTGAGTACAAGGCTCAGCCCTTACACCTTGCACAGCTTCTCACTCTCACGCATGCCACTCCGTCGCCCGTGCTTTGCCGGAGTTGCGCGTCTATTGCCGAGGTTCCCCTGGGTCTAGTGCACCTGGGATTTCATTTTGGTGGCGTTGTCATGCGTTTCGTGGAAGTGGCAGGCGTGAGTGCAAGGCTCACCGCCTTCTTTAGCACATGTGCCTCGTAGTGCACAGCCTCTCACTCGCAGGCGTGCCACTACGGCTGCCGTGACATGGCAGGAGGTGCGCGTCTACTGCCCAACTCCCCTGGGACTATCTAGTGCACGCGGGAATCCATTTTAGCCGCGTGGTGATGTGTTTCGTGGAAGTGGCAGGCGTGAGTACAAGACTCACCGCCTTCTTTAGCACATGTGCCTCACAGTGCACAGCCTCTCACTCGCAGGCGTGCCACTACGGCTGCCGCGATGGGGCAGGAGGTGCCCGACTACTCTCCGACTCCCTTGGGACTATCTACTGCACCCGGGAATCCGTTTTGGCCGCCTGGTGATGTGTTTCGTGGAAGTGGCAGGCGTGAGTACAAGGCTCAGCCCTTACACCTTGCACAGCTTCTCACTCTCACGCATGCCACTCCGTCGCCCGTGCTTTGCCGGAGTTGCGCGTCTATTGCCGAGGTTCCCCTGGGTCTAGTGCACCTGGGATTTCATTTTGGTGGCGTTGTCATGCGTTTCGTGGAAGTGGCAGGCGTGAGTGCAAGGCTCACCGCCTTCTTTAGCACATGTGCCTCGTAGTGCACAGCCTCTCACTCGCAGGCGTGCCACTACGGCTGCCGTGACATGGCAGGAGGTGCGCGTCTACTGCCCAACTCCCCTGGGACTAGCTAGTGCACGCGGGAATCCATTTTAGCCGCGTGGTGATGTGTTTCGTGGAAGTGGCAGGCGTGAGTACAAGACTCACCGCCTTCTTTAGCACATGTGCCTCACAGTGCACAGCCTCTCACTCGCAGGCGTGCCACTACGGCTGCCGCGATGGGGCAGGAGGTGCCCGACTACTCTCCGACTCCCTTGGGACTATCTACTGCACCCGGGAATCCGTTTTGGCCGCCTGGTGATGTGTTTCGTGGAAGTGGCAGGCGTGAGTACAAGGCTCAGCCCTTACACCTTGCACAGCTTCTCACTCTCACGCATGCCACTCCGTCGCCCGTGCTTTGCCGGAGTTGCGCGTCTATTGCCGAGGTTCCCCTGGGTCTAGTGCACCTGGGATTTCATTTTGGTGGCGTTGTCATGCGTTTCGTGGAAGTGGCAGGCGTGAGTGCAAGGCTCACCGCCTTCTTTAGCACATGTGCCTCGTAGTGCACAGCCTCTCACTCGCAGGCGTGCCACTACGGCTGCCGTGACATGGCAGGAGGTGCGCGTCTACTGCCCAACTCCCCTGGGACTATCTAGTGCACGCGGGAATCCATTTTAGCCGCGTGGTGATGTGTTTCGTGGAAGTGGCAGGCGTGAGTACAAGACTCACCGCCTTCTTTAGCACATGTGCCTCACAGTGCACAGCCTCTCACTCGCAGGCGTGCCACTACGGCTGCCGCGATGGGGCAGGAGGTGCCCGACTACTCTCCGACTCCCTTGGGACTATCTACTGCACCCGGGAATCCGTTTTGGCCGCGTGGTGATGTGTTTCGTGGAAGTGGCAGGCGTGAGTACAAGGCTCAGCCCTTACACCTTGCACAGCTTCTCACTCTCACGCATGCCACTCCGTCGCCCGTGCTTTGCCGGAGTTGCGCGTCTATTGCCGAGGTTCCCCTGGGTCTAGTGCACCTGGGATTTCATTTTGGTGGCGTTGTCATGCGTTTCGTGGAAGTGGCAGGCGTGAGTGCAAGGCTCACCGCCTTCTTTAGCACATGTGCCTCGTAGTGCACAGCCTCTCACTCGCAGGCGTGCCACTACGGCTGCCGTGACATGGCAGGAGGTGCGCGTCTACTGCCCAACTCCCCTGGGACTATCTAGTGCACGCGGGAATCCATTTTAGCCGCGTGGTGATGTGTTTCGTGGAAGTGGCAGGCGTGAGTACAAGACTCACCGCCTTCTTTAGCACATGTGCCTCACAGTGCACAGCCTCTCACTCGCAGGCGTGCCACTACGGCTGCCGCGATGGGGCAGGAGGTGCCCGACTACTCTCCGACTCCCTTGGGACTATCTACTGCACCCGGGAATCCGTTTTGGCCGCCTGGTGATGTGTTTCGTGGAAGTGGCAGGCGTGAGTACAAGGCTCAGCCCTTACACCTTGCACAGCTTCTCACTCTCACGCATGCCACTCCGTCGCCCGTGCTTTGCCGGAGTTGCGCGTCTATTGCCGAGGTTCCCCTGGGTCTAGTGCACCTGGGATTTCATTTTGGTGGCGTTGTCATGCGTTTCGTGGAAGTGGCAGGCGTGAGTGCAAGGCTCACCGCCTTCTTTAGCACATGTGCCTCGTAGTGCACAGCCTCTCACTCGCAGGCGTGCCACTACGGCTGCCGTGACATGGCAGGAGGTGCGCGTCTACTGCCCAACTCCCCTGGGACTATCTAGTGCACGCGGGAATCCATTTTAGCCGCGTGGTGATGTGTTTCCTGGAAGTGGCAGGCGTGAGTACAAGGCTCACCGCCTTCTTTAGCACATGTGCCTCACAGTGCACAGCCTCTTACTCGCAGGCGTGCCACTACGGCTGCCGCGATGGGGCAGGAGGTGCCCGACTACTCTCCGACTCCCTTGGGACTATCTACTGCACCCGGGAATCCGTTTTGGCCGCCTGGTGATGTGTTTCGTGGAAGTGGCAGGCGTGAGTACAAGGCTCAGCCCTTACACCTTGCACAGCTTCTCACTCTCACGCATGCCACTCCGTCGCCCGTGCTTTGCCGGAGTTGCGCGTCTATTGCCGAGGTTCCCCTGGGTCTAGTGCACCTGGGATTTCATTTTGGTGGCGTTGTCATGCGTTTCGTGGAAGTGGCAGGCGTGAGTGCAAGGCTCACCGCCTTCTTTAGCACATGTGCCTCGTAGTGCACAGCCTCTCACTCGCAGGCGTGCCACTACGGCTGCCGTGACATGGCAGGAGGTGCGCGTCTACTGCCCAACTCCCCTGGGACTATCTACTGCACGCGGGAATCCATTTTAGCCGCGTGGTGATGTGTTTCGTGGAAGTGGCAGGCGTGAGTACAAGACTCACCGCCTTCTTTAGCACATGTGCCTCACAGTGCACAGCCTCTCACTCGCAGGCGTGCCACTACGGCTGCCGCGATGGGGCAGGAGGTGCCCGACTACTCTCCGACTCCCTTGGGACTATCTACTGCACCCGGGAATCCGTTTTGGCCGCCTGGTGATGAGTTTCGTGGAAGTGGCAGGCGTGAGTACAAGGCTCAGCCCTTACACCTTGCACAGCTTCTCACTCTCACGCATGCCACTCCGTCGCCCGTGCTTTGCCGGAGTTGCGCGTCTATTGCCGAGGTTCCCCTGGGTCTAGTGCACCTGGGATTTCATTTTGGTGGCGTTGTCATGCGTTTCGTGGAAGTGGCAGGCGTGAGTGCAAGGCTCACCGCCTTCTTTAGCACATGTGCCTCGTAGTGCACAGCCTCTCACTCGCAGGCGTGCCACTACGGCTGCCGTGACATGGCAGGAGGTGCGCGTCTACTGCCCAACTCCCCTGGGACTATCTAGTGCACGCGGGAATCCATTTTAGCCGCGTGGTGATGTGTTTCGTGGAAGTGGCAGGCGTGAGTACAAGGCTCACCGCCTTCTTTAGCACATGTGCCTCACAGTGCACAGCCTCTCACTCGCAGGCGTGCCACTACGGCTGCCGCGATGGGGCAGGAGGTGCCCGACTACTCTCCGACTCCCTTGGGACTATCTACTGCACCCGGGAATCCGTTTTGGCCGCCTGGTGATGTGTTTCGTGGAAGTGGCAGGCGTGAGTACAAGGCTCAGCCCTTACACCTTGCACAGCTTCTCACTCTCACGCATGCCACTCCGTCGCCCGTGCTTTGCCGGAGTTGCGCGTCTATTGCCGAGGTTCCCCTGGGTCTAGTGCACCTGGGATTTCATTTTGGTGGCGTTGTCATGCGTTTGGTGGAAGTGGCAGGCGTGAGTGCAAGGCTCACCGCCTTCTTTAGCACATGTGCCTCGTAGTGCACAGCCTCTCACTCGCAGGCGTGCCACTACGGCTGCCGTGACATGGCAGGAGGTGCGCGTCTACTGCCCAACTCCCCTGGGACTATCTACTGCACCCGGGAATAACTTCTGGCCGCGTGGTGATGTGTTTCGTGGAAGTGGCAGGCGTGAGTACAAGACTCACCGCCTTCTTTAGCACATGTGCCTCACAGTGCACAGCCTCTCACTCGCAGGCGTGCCACTACGGCTGCCGCGATGGGGCAGGAGGTGCCCGACTACTCTCCGACTCCCTTGGGACTATCTACTGCACCCGGGAATCCGTTTTGGCCGCCTGGTGATGTGTTTCGTGGAAGTGGCAGGCGTGAGTACAAGGCTCAGCCCTTACACCTTGCACAGCTTCTCACTCTCACGCATGCCACTCCGTCGCCCGTGCTTTGCCGGAGTTGCGCGTCTATTGCCGAGGTTCCCCTGGGTCTAGTGCACCTGGGATTTCATTTTGGTGGCGTTGTCATGCGTTTCGTGGAAGTGGCAGGCGTGAGTGCAAGGCTCACCGCCTTCTTTAGCACATGTGCCTCGTAGTGCACAGCCTCTCACTCGCAGGCGTGCCACTACGGCTGCCGTGACATGGCAGGAGGTGCGCGTCTACTGCCCAACTCCCCTGGGACTATCTAGTGCACGCGGGAATCCATTTTAGCCGCGTGGTGATGTGTTTCGTGGAAGTGGCAGGCGTGAGTACAAGACTCACCGCCTTCTTTAGCACATGTGCCTCACAGTGCACAGCCTCTCACTCGCAGGCGTGCCACTACGGCTGCCGCGATGGGGCAGGAGTTGCCCGACTACTCTCCGACTCCCTTGGGACTATCTACTGCACCCGGGAATCCGTTTTGGCCGCCTGGTGATGTGTTTCGTGGAAGTGGCAGGCGTGAGTACAAGGCTCAGCCCTTACACCTTGCACAGCTTCTCACTCTCACGCATGCCACTCCGTCGCCCGTGCTTTGCCGGAGTTGCGCGTCTATTGCCGAGGTTCCCCTGGGTCTAGTGCACCTGGGATTTCATTTTGGTGGCGTTGTCATGCGTTTCGTGGAAGTGGCAGGCGTGAGTGCAAGGCTCACCGCCTTCTTTAGCACATGTGCCTCGTAGTGCACAGCCTCTCACTCGCAGGCGTGCCACTACGGCTGCCGTGACATGGCAGGAGGTGCGCGTCTACTGCCCAACTCCCCTGGGACTATCTAGTGCACGCGGGAATCCATTTTAGCCGCGTGGTGATGTGTTTCGTGGAAGTGGCAGGCGTGAGTACAAGGCTCACCGCCTTCTTTAGCACATGTGCCTCACAGTGCACAGCCTCTCACTCGCAGGCGTGCCACTACGGCTGCCGCGATGGGGCAGGAGGTGCCCGACTACTCTCCGACTCCCTTGGGACTATCTACTGCACCCGGGAATCCGTTTTGGCCGCCTGGTGATGTGTTTCGTGGAAGTGGCAGGCGTGAGTACAAGGCTCAGCCCTTACACCTTGCACAGCTTCTCACTCTCACGCATGCCACTCCGTCGCCCGTGCTTTGCCGGAGTTGCGCGTCTATTGCCGAGGTTCCCCTGGGTCTAGTGCACCTGGGATTTCATTTTGGTGGCGTTGTCATGCGTTTGGTGGAAGTGGCAGGCGTGAGTGCAAGGCTCACCGCCTTCTTTAGCACATGTGCCTCGTAGTGCACAGCCTCTCACTCGCAGGCGTGCCACTACGGCTGCCGTGACATGGCAGGAGGTGCGCGTCTACTGCCCAACTCCCCTGGGACTATCTACTGCACGCGGGAATCCATTTTAGCCGCGTGGTGATGTGTTTCGTGGAAGTGGCAGGCGTGAGTACAAGACTCACCGCCTTCTTTAGCACATGTGCCTCACAGTGCACAGCCTCTCACTCGCAGGCGTGCCACTACGGCTGCCGCGATGGGGCAGGAGGTGCCCGACTACTCTCCGACTCCCTTGGGACTATCTACTGCACCCGGGAATCCGTTTTGGCCGCCTGGTGATGAGTTTCGTGGAAGTGGCAGGCGTGAGTACAAGGCTCAGCCCTTACACCTTGCACAGCTTCTCACTCTCACGCATGCCACTCCGTCGCCCGTGCTTTGCCGGAGTTGCGCGTCTATTGCCGAGGTTCCCCTGGGTCTAGTGCACCTGGGATTTCATTTTGGTGGCGTTGTCATGCGTTTCGTGGAAGTGGCAGGCGTGAGTGCAAGGCTCACCGCCTTCTTTAGCACATGTGCCTCGTAGTGCACAGCCTCTCACTCGCAGGCGTGCCACTACGGCTGCCGTGACATGGCAGGAGGTGCGCGTCTACTGCCCAACTCCCCTGGGACTATCTAGTGCACGCGGGAATTCATTTTAGCCGCGTGGTGATGTGTTTCGTGGAAGTGGCAGGCGTGAGTACAAGGCTCACCGCCTTCTTTAGCACATGTGCCTCACAGTGCACAGCCTCTCACTCGCAGGCGTGCCACTACGGCTGCCGCGATGGGGCAGGAGGTGCCCGACTACTCTCCGACTCCCTTGGGACTATCTACTGCACCCGGGAATCCGTTTTGGCCGCCTGGTGATGTGTTTCGTGGAAGTGGCAGGCGTGAGTACAAGGCTCAGCCCTTACACCTTGCACAGCTTCTCACTCTCACGCATGCCACTCCGTCGTTCGTGCTTTGCCGGAGTTGCGCGTCTATTGCCGAGGTTCCCCTGGGTCTAGTGCACCTGGGATTTCATTTTGGTGGCGTTGTCATGCGTTTCGTGGAAGTGGCAGGCGTGAGTGCAAGGCTCACCGCCTTCTTTAGCACATGTGCCTCGTAGTGCACAGCCTCTCACTCGCAGGCGTGCCACTACGGCTGCCGTGACATGGCAGGAGGTGCGCGTCTACTGCCCAACTCCCCTGGGACTATCTACTGCACCCGGGAATAACTTCTGGCCGCGTGGTGATGTGTTTCGTGGAAGTGGCAGGCGTGAGTACAAGACTCACCGCCTTCTTTAGCACATGTGCCTCACAGTGCACAGCCTCTCACTCGCAGGCGTGCCACTACGGCTGCCGCGATGGGGCAGGAGGTGCCCGACTACTCTCCGACTCCCTTGGGACTATCTACTGCACCCGGGAATCCGTTTTGGCCGCCTGGTGATGTGTTTCGTGGAAGTGGCAGGCGTGAGTACAAGGCTCAGCCCTTACACCTTGCACAGCTTCTCACTCTCACGCATGCCACTCCGTCGCCCGTGCTTTGCCGGAGTTGCGCGTCTATTGCCGAGGTTCCCCTGGGTCTAGTGCACCTGGGATTTCATTTTGGTGGCGTTGTCATGCGTTTCGTGGAAGTGGCAGGCGTGAGTGCAAGGCTCACCGCCTTCTTTAGCACATGTGCCTCGTAGTGCACAGCCTCTCACTCGCAGGCGTGCCACTACGGCTGCCGTGACATGGCAGGAGGTGCGCGTCTACTGCCCAACTCCCCTGGGACTATCTAGTGCACGCGGGAATCCATTTTAGCCGCGTGGTGATGTGTTTCGTGGAAGTGGCAGGCGTGAGTACAAGACTCACCGCCTTCTTTAGCACATGTGCCTCACAGTGCACAGCCTCTCACTCGCAGGCGTGCCACTACGGCTGCCGCGATGGGGCAGGAGGTGCCCGACTACTCTCCGACTCCCTTGGGACTATCTACTGCACCCGGGAATCCGTTTTGGCCGCCTGGTGATGTGTTTCGTGGAAGTGGCAGGCGTGAGTACAAGGCTCAGCCCTTACACCTTGCACAGCTTCTCACTCTCACGCATGCCACTCCGTCGCCCGTGCTTTGCCGGAGTTGCGCGTCTATTGCCGAGGTTCCCCTGGGTCTAGTGCACCTGGGATTTCATTTTGGTGGCGTTGTCATGCGTTTCGTGGAAGTGGCAGGCGTGAGTGCAAGGCTCACCGCCTTCTTTAGCACATGTGCCTCGTAGTGCACAGCCTCTCACTCGCAGGCGTGCCACTACGGCTGCCGTGACATGGCAGGAGGTGCGCGTCTACTGCCCAACTCCCCTGGGACTATCTACTGCACGCGGGAATCCATTTTAGCCGCGTGGTGATGTGTTTCGTGGAAGTGGCAGGCGTGAGTACAAGACTCACCGCCTTCTTTAGCACATGTGCCTCACAGTGCACAGCCTCTCACTCGCAGGCGTGCCACTACGGCTGCCGCGATGGGGCAGGAGGTGCCCGACTACTCTCCGACTCCCTTGGGACTATCTACTGCACCCGGGAATCCGTTTTGGCCGCCTGGTGATGAGTTTCGTGGAAGTGGCAGGCGTGAGTACAAGGCTCAGCCCTTACACCTTGCACAGCTTCTCACTCTCACGCATGCCACTCCGTCGCCCGTGCTTTGCCGGAGTTGCGCGTCTATTGCCGAGGTTCCCCTGGGTCTAGTGCACCTGGGATTTCATTTTGGTGGCGTTGTCATGCGTTTCGTGGAAGTGGCAGGCGTGAGTGCAAGGCTCACCGCCTTCTTTAGCACATGTGCCTCGTAGTGCACAGCCTCTCACTCGCAGGCGTGCCACTACGGCTGCCGTGACATGGCAGGAGGTGCGCGTCTACTGCCCAACTCCCCTGGGACTATCTAGTGCACGCGGGAATCCATTTTAGCCGCGTGGTGATGTGTTTCGTGGAAGTGGCAGGCGTGAGTACAAGGCTCACCGCCTTCTTTAGCACATGTGCCTCACAGTGCACAGCCTCTCACTCGCAGGCGTGCCACTACGGCTGCCGCGATGGGGCAGGAGGTGCCCGACTACTCTCCGACTCCCTTGGGACTATCTACTGCACCCGGGAATCCGTTTTGGCCGCCTGGTGATGTGTTTCGTGGAAGTGGCAGGCGTGAGTACAAGGCTCAGCCCTTACACCTTGCACAGCTTCTCACTCTCACGCATGCCACTCCGTCGCCCGTGCTTTGCCGGAGTTGCGCGTCTATTGCCGAGGTTCCCCTGGGTCTAGTGCACCTGGGATTTCATTTTGGTGGCGTTGTCATGCGTTTCGTGGAAGTGGCAGGCGTGAGTGCAAGGCTCACCGCCTTCTTTAGCACATGTGCCTCGTAGTGCACAGCCTCTCACTCGCAGGCGTGCCACTACGGCTGCCGTGACATGGCAGGAGGTGCGCGTCTACTGCCCAACTCCCCTGGGACTATCTACTGCACGCGGGAATCCATTTTAGCCGCGTGGTGATGTGTTTCGTGGAAGTGGCAGGCGTGAGTACAAGACTCACCGCCTTCTTTAGCACATGTGCCTCACAGTGCACAGCCTCTCACTCGCAGGCGTGCCACTACGGCTGCCGCGATGGGGCAGGAGGTGCCCGACTACTCTCCGACTCCCTTGGGACTATCTACTGCACCCGGGAATCCGTTTTGGCCGCCTGGTGATGAGTTTCGTGGAAGTGGCAGGCGTGAGTACAAGGCTCAGCCCTTACACCTTGCACAGCTTCTCACTCTCACGCATGCCACTCCGTCGCCCGTGCTTTGCCGGAGTTGCGCGTCTATTGCCGAGGTTCCCCTGGGTCTAGTGCACCTGGGATTTCATTTTGGTGGCGTTGTCATGCGTTTCGTGGAAGTGGCAGGCGTGAGTGCAAGGCTCACCGCCTTCTTTAGCACATGTGCCTCGTAGTGCACAGCCTCTCACTCGCAGGCGTGCCACTACGGCTGCCGTGACATGGCAGGAGGTGCGCGTCTACTGCCCAACTCCCCTGGGACTATCTAGTGCACGCGGGAATCCATTTTAGCCGCGTGGTGATGTGTTTCGTGGAAGTGGCAGGCGTGAGTACAAGGCTCACCGCCTTCTTTAGCACATGTGCCTCACAGTGCACAGCCTCTCACTCGCAGGCGTGCCACTACGGCTGCCGCGATGGGGCAGGAGGTGCCCGACTACTCTCCGACTCCCTTGGGACTATCTACTGCACCCGGGAATCCGTTTTGGCCGCCTGGTGATGTGTTTCGTGGAAGTGGCAGGCGTGAGTACAAGAATCAGCCCTTACACCTTGCACAGCTTCTCACTCTCACGCATGCCACTCCGTCGCCCGTGCTTTGCCGGAGTTGCGCGTCTATTGCCGAGGTTCCCCTGGGTCTAGTGCACCTGGGATTTCATTTTGGTGGCGTTGTCATGCGTTTCGTGGAAGTGGCAGGCGTGAGTGCAAGGCTCACCGCCTTCTTTAGCACATGTGCCTCGTAGTGCACAGCCTCTCACTCGCAGGCGTGCCACTACGGCTGCCGTGACATGGCAGGAGGTGCGCGTCTACTGCCCAACTCCCCTGGGACTATCTACTGCACCCGGGAATAACTTCTGGCCGCGTGGTGATGTGTTTCGTGGAAGTGGCAGGCGTGAGTACAAGACTCACCGCCTTCTTTAGCACATGTGCCTCACAGTGCACAGCCTCTCACTCGCAGGCGTGCCACTACGGCTGCCGCGATGGGGCAGGAGGTGCCCGACTACTCTCCGACTCCCTTGGGACTATCTACTGCACCCGGGAATCCGTTTTGGCCGCCTGGTGATGTGTTTCGTGGAAGTGGCAGGCGTGAGTACAAGGCTCAGCCCTTACACCTTGCACAGCTTCTCACTCTCACGCATGCCACTCCGTCGCCCGTGCTTTGCCGGAGTTGCGCGTCTATTGCCGAGGTTCCCCTGGGTCTAGTGCACCTGGGATTTCATTTTGGTGGCGTTGTCATGCGTTTCGTGGAAGTGGCAGGCGTGAGTGCAAGGCTCACCGCCTTCTTTAGCACATGTGCCTCGTAGTGCACAGCCTCTCACTCGCAGGCGTGCCACTACGGCTGCCGTGACATGGCAGGAGGTGCGCGTCTACTGCCCAACTCCCCTGGGACTATCTAGTGCACGCGGGAATCCATTTTAGCCGCGTGGTGATGTGTTTCGTGGAAGTGGCAGGCGTGAGTACAAGACTCACCGCCTTCTTTAGCACATGTGCCTCACAGTGCACAGCCTCTCACTCGCAGGCGTGCCACTACGGCTGCCGCGATGGGGCAGGAGGTGCCCGACTACTCTCCGACTCCCTTGGGACTATCTACTGCACCCGGGAATCCGGTTTGGCCGCCTGGTGATGTGTTTCGTGGAAGTGGCAGGCGTGAGTACAAGGCTCAGCCCTTACACCTTGCACAGCTTCTCACTCTCACGCATGCCACTCCGTCGCCCGTGCTTTGCCGGAGTTGCGCGTCTATTGCCGAGGTTCCCCTGGGTCTAGTGCACCTGGGATTTCATTTTGGTGGCGTTGTCATGCGTTTCGTGGAAGTGGCAGGCGTGAGTGCAAGGCTCACCGCCTTCTTTAGCACATGTGCCTCGTAGTGCACAGCCTCTCACTCGCAGGCGTGCCACTACGGCTGCCGTGACATGGCAGGAGGTGCGCGTCTACTGCCCAACTCCCCTGGGACTATCTACTGCACCCGGGAATAACTTCTGGCCGCGTGGTGATGTGTTTCGTGGAAGTGGCAGGCGTGAGTACAAGACTCACCGCCTTCTTTAGCACATGTGCCTCACAGTGCACAGCCTCTCACTCGCAGGCGTGCCACTACGGCTGCCGCGATGGGGCAGGAGGTGCCCGACTACTCTCCGACTCCCTTGGGACTATCTACTGCACCCGGGAATCCGTTTTGGCCGCCTGGTGATGTGTTTCGTGGAAGTGGCAGGCGTGAGTACAAGGCTCAGCCCTTACACCTTGCACAGCTTCTCACTCTCACGCATGCCACTCCGTCGCCCGTGCTTTGCCGGAGTTGCGCGTCTATTGCCGAGGTTCCCCTGGGTCTAGTGCACCTGGGATTTCATTTTGGTGGCGTTGTCATGCGTTTCGTGGAAGTGGCAGGCGTGAGTGCAAGGCTCACCGCCTTCTTTAGCACATGTGCCTCGTAGTGCACAGCCTCTCACTCGCAGGCGTGCCACTACGGCTGCCGTGACATGGCAGGAGGTGCGCGTCTACTGCCCAACTCCCCTGGGACTATCTAGTGCACGCGGGAATCCATTTTAGCCGCGTGGTGATGTGTTTCGTGGAAGTGGCAGGCGTGAGTACAAGACTCACCGCCTTCTTTAGCACATGTGCCTCACAGTGCACAGCCTCTCACTCGCAGGCGTGCCACTACGGCTGCCGCGATGGGGCAGGAGGTGCCCGACTACTCTCCGACTCCCTTGGGACTATCTACTGCACCCGGGAATCCGTTTTGGCCGCCTGGTGATGTGTTTCGTGGAAGTGGCAGGCGTGAGTACAAGGCTCAGCCCTTACACCTTGCACAGCTTCTCACTCTCACGCATGCCACTCCGTCGCCCGTGCTTTGCCGGAGTTGCGCGTCTATTGCCGAGGTTCCCCTGGGTCTAGTGCACCTGGGATTTCATTTTGGTGGCGTTGTCATGCGTTTCGTGGAAGTGGCAGGCGTGAGTGCAAGGCTCACCGCCTTCTTTAGCACATGTGCCTCGTAGTGCACAGCCTCTCACTCGCAGGCGTGCCACTACGGCTGCCGTGACATGGCAGGAGGTGCGCGTCTACTGCCCAACTCCCCTGGGACTATCTACTGCACGCGGGAATCCATTTTAGCCGCGTGGTGATGTGTTTCGTGGAAGTGGCAGGCGTGAGTACAAGACTCACCGCCTTCTTTAGCACATGTGCCTCACAGTGCACAGCCTCTCACTCGCAGGCGTGCCACTACGGCTGCCGCGATGGGGCAGGAGGTGCCCGACTACTCTCCGACTCCCTTGGGACTATCTACTGCACCCGGGAATCCGTTTTGGCCGCCTGGTGATGAGTTTCGTGGAAGTGGCAGGCGTGAGTACAAGGCTCAGCCCTTACACCTTGCACAGCTTCTCACTCTCACGCATGCCACTCCGTCGCCCGTGCTTTGCCGGAGTTGCGCGTCTATTGCCGAGGTTCCCCTGGGTCTAGTGCACCTGGGATTTCATTTTGGTGGCGTTGTCATGCGTTTCGTGGAAGTGGCAGGCGTGAGTGCAAGGCTCACCGCCTTCTTTAGCACATGTGCCTCGTAGTGCACAGCCTCTCACTCGCAGGCGTGCCACTACGGCTGCCGTGACATGGCAGGAGGTGCGCGTCTACTGCCCAACTCCCCTGGGACTATCTAGTGCACGCGGGAATCCATTTTAGCCGCGTGGTGATGTGTTTCGTGGAAGTGGCAGGCGTGAGTACAAGGCTCACCGCCTTCTTTAGCACATGTGCCTCACAGTGCACAGCCTCTCACTCGCAGGCGTGCCACTACGGCTGCCGCGATGGGGCAGGAGGTGCCCGACTACTCTCCGACTCCCTTGGGACTATCTACTGCACCCGGGAATCCGTTTTGGCCGCCTGGTGATGTGTTTCGTGGAAGTGGCAGGCGTGAGTACAAGGCTCAGCCCTTACACCTTGCACAGCTTCTCACTCTCACGCATGCCACTCCGTCGCCCGTGCTTTGCCGGAGTTGCGCGTCTATTGCCGAGGTTCCCCTGGGTCTAGTGCACCTGGGATTTCATTTTGGTGGCGTTGTCATGCGTTTCGTGGAAGTGGCAGGCGTGAGTGCAAGGCTCACCGCCTTCTTTAGCACATGTGCCTCGTAGTGCACAGCCTCTCACTCGCAGGCGTGCCACTACGGCTGCCGTGACATGGCAGGAGGTGCGCGTCTACTGCCCAACTCCCCTGGGACTATCTACTGCACGCGGGAATCCATTTTAGCCGCGTGGTGATGTGTTTCGTGGAAGTGGCAGGCGTGAGTACAAGACTCACCGCCTTCTTTAGCACATGTGCCTCACAGTGCACAGCCTCTCACTCGCAGGCGTGCCACTACGGCTGCCGCGATGGGGCAGGAGGTGCCCGACTACTCTCCGACTCCCTTGGGACTATCTACTGCACCCGGGAATCCGTTTTGGCCGCCTGGTGATGAGTTTCGTGGAAGTGGCAGGCGTGAGTACAAGGCTCAGCCCTTACACCTTGCACAGCTTCTCACTCTCACGCATGCCACTCCGTCGCCCGTGCTTTGCCGGAGTTGCGCGTCTATTGCCGAGGTTCCCCTGGGTCTAGTGCACCTGGGATTTCATTTTGGTGGCGTTGTCATGCGTTTCGTGGAAGTGGCAGGCGTGAGTGCAAGGCTCACCGCCTTCTTTAGCACATGTGCCTCGTAGTGCACAGCCTCTCACTCGCAGGCGTGCCACTACGGCTGCCGTGACATGGCAGGAGGTGCGCGTCTACTGCCCAACTCCCCTGGGACTATCTAGTGCACGCGGGAATCCATTTTAGCCGCGTGGTGATGTGTTTCGTGGAAGTGGCAGGCGTGAGTACAAGGCTCACCGCCTTCTTTAGCACATGTGCCTCACAGTGCACAGCCTCTCACTCGCAGGCGTGCCACTACGGCTGCCGCGATGGGGCAGGAGGTGCCCGACTACTCTCCGACTCCCTTGGGACTATCTACTGCACCCGGGAATCCGTTTTGGCCGCCTGGTGATGTGTTTCGTGGAAGTGGCAGGCGTGAGTACAAGGCTCAGCCCTTACACCTTGCACAGCTTCTCACTCTCACGCATGCCACTCCGTCGCCCGTGCTTTGCCGGAGTTGCGCGTCTATTGCCGAGGTTCCCCTGGGTCTAGTGCACCTGGGATTTCATTTTGGTGGCGTTGTCATGCGTTTCGTGGAAGTGGCAGGCGTGAGTGCAAGGCTCACCGCCTTCTTTAGCACATGTGCCTCGTAGTGCACAGCCTCTCACTCGCAGGCGTGCCACTACGGCTGCCGTGACATGGCAGGAGGTGCGCGTCTACTGCCCAACTCCCCTGGGACTATCTAGTGCACGCGGGAATCCATTTTAGCCGCGTGGTGATGTGTTTCGTGGAAGTGGCAGGCGTGAGTACAAGACTCACCGCCTTCTTTAGCACATGTGCCTCACAGTGCACAGCCTCTCACTCGCAGGCGTGCCACTACGGCTGCCGCGATGGGGCAGGAGGTGCCCGACTACTCTCCGACTCCCTTGGGACTATCTACTGCACCCGGGAATCCGTTTTGGCCGCCTGGTGATGTGTTTCGTGGAAGTGGCAGGCGTGAGTACAAGGCTCAGCCCTTACACCTTGCACAGCTTCTCACTCTCACGCATGCCACTCCGTCGCCCGTGCTTTGCCGGAGTTGCGCGTCTATTGCCGAGGTTCCCCTGGGTCTAGTGCACCTGGGATTTCATTTTGGTGGCGTTGTCATGCGTTTCGTGGAAGTGGCAGGCGTGAGTGCAAGGCTCACCGCCTTCTTTAGCACATGTGCCTCGTAGTGCACAGCCTCTCACTCGCAGGCGTGCCACTACGGCTGCCGTGACATGGCAGGAGGTGCGCGTCTACTGCCCAACTCCCCTGGGACTATCTACTGCACGCGGGAATCCATTTTAGCCGCGTGGTGATGTGTTTCGTGGAAGTGGCAGGCGTGAGTACAAGACTCACCGCCTTCTTTAGCACATGTGCCTCACAGTGCACAGCCTCTCACTCGCAGGCGTGCCACTACGGCTGCCGCGATGGGGCAGGAGGTGCCCGACTACTCTCCGACTCCCTTGGGACTATCTACTGCACCCGGGAATCCGTTTTGGCCGCCTGGTGATGAGTTTCGTGGAAGTGGCAGGCGTGAGTACAAGGCTCAGCCCTTACACCTTGCACAGCTTCTCACTCTCACGCATGCCACTCCGTCGCCCGTGCTTTGCCGGAGTTGCGCGTCTATTGCCGAGGTTCCCCTGGGTCTAGTGCACCTGGGATTTCATTTTGGTGGCGTTGTCATGCGTTTCGTGGAAGTGGCAGGCGTGAGTGCAAGGCTCACCGCCTTCTTTAGCACATGTGCCTCGTAGTGCACAGCCTCTCACTCGCAGGCGTGCCACTACGGCTGCCGTGACATGGCAGGAGGTGCGCGTCTACTGCCCAACTCCCCTGGGACTATCTAGTGCACGCGGGAATCCATTTTAGCCGCGTGGTGATGTGTTTCGTGGAAGTGGCAGGCGTGAGTACAAGGCTCACCGCCTTCTTTAGCACATGTGCCTCACAGTGCACAGCCTCTCACTCGCAGGCGTGCCACTACGGCTGCCGCGATGGGGCAGGAGGTGCCCGACTACTCTCCGACTCCCTTGGGACTATCTACTGCACCCGGGAATCCGTTTTGGCCGCCTGGTGATGTGTTTCGTGGAAGTGGCAGGCGTGAGTACAAGGCTCAGCCCTTACACCTTGCACAGCTTCTCACTCTCACGCATGCCACTCCGTCGCCCGTGCTTTGCCGGAGTTGCGCGTCTATTGCCGAGGTTCCCCTGGGTCTAGTGCACCTGGGATTTCATTTTGGTGGCGTTGTCATGCGTTTCGTGGAAGTGGCAGGCGTGAGTGCAAGGCTCACCGCCTTCTTTAGCACATGTGCCTCGTAGTGCACAGCCTCTCACTCGCAGGCGTGCCACTACGGCTGCCGTGACATGGCAGGAGGTGCGCGTCTACTGCCCAACTCCCCTGGGACTATCTAGTGCACGCGGGAATCCATTTTAGCCGCGTGGTGATGTGTTTCGTGGAAGTGGCAGGCGTGAGTACAAGACTCACCGCCTTCTTTAGCACATGTGCCTCACAGTGCACAGCCTCTCACTCGCAGGCGTGCCACTACGGCTGCCGCGATGGGGCAGGAGGTGCCCGACTACTCTCCGACTCCCTTGGGACTATCTACTGCACCCGGGAATCCGTTTTGGCCGCCTGGTGATGAGTTTCGTGGAAGTGGCAGGCGTGAGTACAAGGCTCAGCCCTTACACCTTGCACAGCTTCTCACTCTCACGCATGCCACTCCGTCGCCCGTGCTTTGCCGGAGTTGCGCGTCTATTGCCGAGGTTCCCCTGGGTCTAGTGCACCTGGGATTTCATTTTGGTGGCGTTGTCATGCGTTTCGTGGAAGTGGCAGGCGTGAGTGCAAGGCTCACCGCCTTCTTTAGCACATGTGCCTCGTAGTGCACAGCCTCTCACTCGCAGGCGTGCCACTACGGCTGCCGTGACATGGCAGGAGGTGCGCGTCTACTGCCCAACTCCCCTGGGACTATCTAGTGCACGCGGGAATCCATTTTAGCCGCGTGGTGATGTGTTTCGTGGAAGTGGCAGGCGTGAGTACAAGGCTCACCGCCTTCTTTAGCACATGTGCCTCACAGTGCACAGCCTCTCACTCGCAGGCGTGCCACTACGGCTGCCGCGATGGGGCAGGAGGTGCCCGACTACTCTCCGACTCCCTTGGGACTATCTACTGCACCCGGGAATCCGTTTTGGCCGCCTGGTGATGTGTTTCGTGGAAGTGGCAGGCGTGAGTACAAGGCTCAGCCCTTACACCTTGCACAGCTTCTCACTCTCACGCATGCCACTCCGTCGCCCGTGCTTTGCCGGAGTTGCGCGTCTATTGCCGAGGTTCCCCTGGGTCTAGTGCACCTGGGATTTCATTTTGGTGGCGTTGTCATGCGTTTCGTGGAAGTGGCAGGCGTGAGTGCAAGGCTCACCGCCTTCTTTAGCACATGTGCCTCGTAGTGCACAGCCTCTCACTCGCAGGCGTGCCACTACGGCTGCCGTGACATGGCAGGAGGTGCGCGTCTACTGCCCAACTCCCCTGGGACTATCTACTGCACGCGGGAATCCATTTTAGCCGCGTGGTGATGTGTTTCGTGGAAGTGGCAGGCGTGAGTACAAGACTCACCGCCTTCTTTAGCACATGTGCCTCACAGTGCACAGCCTCTCACTCGCAGGCGTGCCACTACGGCTGCCGCGATGGGGCAGGAGGTGCCCGACTACTCTCCGACTCCCTTGGGACTATCTACTGCACCCGGGAATCCGTTTTGGCCGCCTGGTGATGAGTTTCGTGGAAGTGGCAGGCGTGAGTACAAGGCTCAGCCCTTACACCTTGCACAGCTTCTCACTCTCACGCATGCCACTCCGTCGCCCGTGCTTTGCCGGAGTTGCGCGTCTATTGCCGAGGTTCCCCTGGGTCTAGTGCACCTGGGATTTCATTTTGGTGGCGTTGTCATGCGTTTCGTGGAAGTGGCAGGCGTGAGTGCAAGGCTCACCGCCTTCTTTAGCACATGTGCCTCGTAGTGCACAGCCTCTCACTCGCAGGCGTGCCACTACGGCTGCCGTGACATGGCAGGAGGTGCGCGTCTACTGCCCAACTCCCCTGGGACTATCTAGTGCACGCGGGAATCCATTTTAGCCGCGTGGTGATGTGTTTCGTGGAAGTGGCAGGCGTGAGTACAAGGCTCACCGCCTTCTTTAGCACATGTGCCTCACAGTGCACAGCCTCTCACTCGCAGGCGTGCCACTACGGCTGCCGCGATGGGGCAGGAGGTGCCCGACTACTCTCCGACTCCCTTGGGACTATCTACTGCACCCGGGAATCCGTTTTGGCCGCCTGGTGATGTGTTTCGTGGAAGTGGCAGGCGTGAGTACAAGGCTCAGCCCTTACACCTTGCACAGCTTCTCACTCTCACGCATGCCACTCCGTCGCCCGTGCTTTGCCGGAGTTGCGCGTCTATTGCCGAGGTTCCCCTGGGTCTAGTGCACCTGGGATTTCATTTTGGTGGCGTTGTCATGCGTTTCGTGGAAGTGGCAGGCGTGAGTGCAAGGCTCACCGCCTTCTTTAGCACATGTGCCTCGTAGTGCACAGCCTCTCACTCGCAGGCGTGCCACTACGGCTGCCGTGACATGGCAGGAGGTGCGCGTCTACTGCCCAACTCCCCTGGGACTATCTACTGCACCCGGGAATAACTTCTGGCCGCGTGGTGATGTGTTTCGTGGAAGTGGCAGGCGTGAGTACAAGACTCACCGCCTTCTTTAGCACATGTGCCTCACAGTGCACAGCCTCTCACTCGCAGGCGTGCCACTACGGCTGCCGCGATGGGGCAGGAGGTGCCCGACTACTCTCCGACTCCCTTGGGACTATCTACTGCACCCGGGAATCCGTTTTGGCCGCCTGGTGATGTGTTTCGTGGAAGTGGCAGGCGTGAGTACAAGGCTCAGCCCTTACACCTTGCACAGCTTCTCACTCTCACGCATGCCACTCCGTCGCCCGTGCTTTGCCGGAGTTGCGCGTCTATTGCCGAGGTTCCCCTGGGTCTAGTGCACCTGGGATTTCATTTTGGTGGCGTTGTCATGCGTTTCGTGGAAGTGGCAGGCGTGAGTGCAAGGCTCACCGCCTTCTTTAGCACATGTGCCTCGTAGTGCACAGCCTCTCACTCGCAGGCGTGCCACTACGGCTGCCGTGACATGGCAGGAGGTGCGCGTCTACTGCGCAACTCCCCTGGGACTATCTACTGCACGCGGGAATCCATTTTAGCCGCGTGGTGATGTGTTTCGTGGAAGTGGCAGGCGTGAGTACAAGACTCACCGCCTTCTTTAGCACATGTGCCTCACAGTGCACAGCCTCTCACTCGCAGGCGTGCCACTACGGCTGCCGCGATGGGGCAGGAGGTGCCCGACTACTCTCCGACTCCCTTGGGACTATCTACTGCACCCGGGAATCCGTTTTGGCCGCCTGGTGATGAGTTTCGTGGAAGTGGCAGGCGTGAGTACAAGGCTCAGCCCTTACACCTTGCACAGCTTCTCACTCTCACGCATGCCACTCCGTCGCCCGTGCTTTGCCGGAGTTGCGCGTCTATTGCCGAGGTTCCCCTGGGTCTAGTGCACCTGGGATTTCATTTTGGTGGCGTTGTCATGCGTTTCGTGGAAGTGGCAGGCGTGAGTGCAAGGCTCACCGCCTTCTTTAGCACATGTGCCTCGTAGTGCACAGCCTCTCACTCGCAGGCGTGCCACTACGGCTGCCGTGACATGGCAGGAGGTGCGCGTCTACTGCCCAACTCCCCTGGGACTATCTAGTGCACGCGGGAATCCATTTTAGCCGCGTGGTGATGTGTTTCGTGGAAGTGGCAGGCGTGAGTACAAGGCTCACCGCCTTCTTTAGCACATGTGCCTCACAGTGCACAGCCTCTCACTCGCAGGCGTGCCACTACGGCTGCCGCGATGGGGCAGGAGGTGCCCGACTACTCTCCGACTCCCTTGGGACTATCTACTGCACCCGGGAATCCGTTTTGGCCGCCTGGTGATGTGTTTCGTGGAAGTGGCAGGCGTGAGTACAAGGCTCAGCCCTTACACCTTGCACAGCTTCTCACTCTCACGCATGCCACTCCGTCGCCCGTGCTTTGCCGGAGTTGCGCGTCTATTGCCGAGGTTCCCCTGGGTCTAGTGCACCTGGGATTTCATTTTGGTGGCGTTGTCATGCGTTTCGTGGAAGTGGCAGGCGTGAGTGCAAGGCTCACCGCCTTCTTTAGCACATGTGCCTCGTAGTGCACAGCCTCTCACTCGCAGGCGTGCCACTACGGCTGCCGTGACATGGCAGGAGGTGCGCGTCTACTGCCCAACTCCCCTGGGACTATCTACTGCACCCGGGAATAACTTCTGGCCGCGTGGTGATGTGTTTCGTGGAAGTGGCAGGCGTGAGTACAAGACTCACCGCCTTCTTTAGCACATGTGCCTCACAGTGCACAGCCTCTCACTCGCAGGCGTGCCACTACGGCTGCCGCGATGGGGCAGGAGGTGCCCGACTACTCTCCGACTCCCTTGGGACTATCTACTGCACCCGGGAATCCGTTTTGGCCGCCTGGTGATGTGTTTCGTGGAAGTGGCAGGCGTGAGTACAAGGCTCAGCCCTTACACCTTGCACAGCTTCTCACTCTCACGCATGCCACTCCGTCGCCCGTGCTTTGCCGGAGTTGCGCGTCTATTGCCGAGGTTCCCCTGGGTCTAGTGCACCTGGGATTTCATTTTGGTGGCGTTGTCATGCGTTTCGTGGAAGTGGCAGGCGTGAGTGCAAGGCTCACCGCCTTCTTTAGCACATGTGCCTCGTAGTGCACAGCCTCTCACTCGCAGGCGTGCCACTACGGCTGCCGTGACATGGCAGGAGGTGCGCGTCTACTGCCCAACTCCCCTGGGACTATCTAGTGCACGCGGGAATCCATTTTAGCCGCGTGGTGATGTGTTTCGTGGAAGTGGCAGGCGTGAGTACAAGACTCACCGCCTTCTTTAGCACATGTGCCTCACAGTGCACAGCCTCTCACTCGCAGGCGTGCCACTACGGCTGCCGCGATGGGGCAGGAGGTGCCCGACTACTCTCCGACTCCCTTGGGACTATCTACTGCACCCGGGAATCCGTTTTGGCCGCCTGGTGATGTGTTTCGTGGAAGTGGCAGGCGTGAGTACAAGGCTCAGCCCTTACACCTTGCACAGCTTCTCACTCTCACGCATGCCACTCCGTCGCCCGTGCTTTGCCGGAGTTGCGCGTCTATTGCCGAGGTTCCCCTGGGTCTAGTGCACCTGGGATTTCATTTTGGTGGCGTTGTCATGCGTTTCGTGGAAGTGGCAGGCGTGAGTGCAAGGCTCACCGCCTTCTTTAGCACATGTGCCTCGTAGTGCACAGCCTCTCACTCGCAGGCGTGCCACTACGGCTGCCGTGACATGGCAGGAGGTGCGCGTCTACTGCCCAACTCCCCTGGGACTATCTACTGCACGCGGGAATCCATTTTAGCCGCGTGGTGATGTGTTTCGTGGAAGTGGCAGGCGTGAGTACAAGACTCACCGCCTTCTTTAGCACATGTGCCTCACAGTGCACAGCCTCTCACTCGCAGGCGTGCCACTACGGCTGCCGCGATGGGGCAGGAGGTGCCCGACTACTCTCCGACTCCCTTGGGACTATCTACTGCACCCGGGAATCCGTTTTGGCCGCCTGGTGATGAGTTTCGTGGAAGTGGCAGGCGTGAGTACAAGGCTCAGCCCTTACACCTTGCACAGCTTCTCACTCTCACGCATGCCACTCCGTCGCCCGTGCTTTGCCGGAGTTGCGCGTCTATTGCCGAGGTTCCCCTGGGTCTAGTGCACCTGGGATTTCATTTTGGTGGCGTTGTCATGCGTTTCGTGGAAGTGGCAGGCGTGAGTGCAAGGCTCACCGCCTTCTTTAGCACATGTGCCTCGTAGTGCACAGCCTCTCACTCGCAGGCGTGCCACTACGGCTGCCGTGACATGGCAGGAGGTGCGCGTCTACTGCCCAACTCCCCTGGGACTATCTAGTGCACGCGGGAATCCATTTTAGCCGCGTGGTGATGTGTTTCGTGGAAGTGGCAGGCGTGAGTACAAGGCTCACCGCCTTCTTTAGCACATGTGCCTCACAGTGCACAGCCTCTCACTCGCAGGCGTGCCACTACGGCTGCCGCGATGGGGCAGGAGGTGCCCGACTACTCTCCGACTCCCTTGGGACTATCTACTGCACCCGGGAATCCGTTTTGGCCGCCTGGTGATGTGTTTCGTGGAAGTGGCAGGCGTGAGTACAAGGCTCAGCCCTTACACCTTGCACAGCTTCTCACTCTCACGCATGCCACTCCGTCGCCCGTGCTTTGCCGGAGTTGCGCGTCTATTGCCGAGGTTCCCCTGGGTCTAGTGCACCTGGGATTTCATTTTGGTGGCGTTGTCATGCGTTTCGTGGAAGTGGCAGGCGTGAGTGCAAGGCTCACCGCCTTCTTTAGCACATGTGCCTCGTAGTGCACAGCCTCTCACTCGCAGGCGTGCCACTACGGCTGCCGTGACATGGCAGGAGGTGCGCGTCTACTGCCCAACTCCCCTGGGACTATCTACTGCACCCGGGAATAACTTCTGGCCGCGTGGTGATGTGTTTCGTGGAAGTGGCAGGCGTGAGTACAAGACTCACCGCCTTCTTTAGCACATGTGCCTCACAGTGCACAGCCTCTCACTCGCAGGCGTGCCACTACGGCTGCCGCGATGGGGCAGGAGGTGCCCGACTACTCTCCGACTCCCTTGGGACTATCTACTGCACCCGGGAATCCGTTTTGGCCGCCTGGTGATGTGTTTCGTGGAAGTGGCAGGCGTGAGTACAAGGCTCAGCCCTTACACCTTGCACAGCTTCTCACTCTCACGCATGCCACTCCGTCGCCCGTGCTTTGCCGGAGTTGCGCGTCTATTGCCGAGGTTCCCCTGGGTCTAGTGCACCTGGGATTTCATTTTGGTGGCGTTGTCATGCGTTTCGTGGAAGTGGCAGGCGTGAGTGCAAGGCTCACCGCCTTCTTTAGCACATGTGCCTCGTAGTGCACAGCCTCTCACTCGCAGGCGTGCCACTACGGCTGCCGTGACATGGCAGGAGGTGCGCGTCTACTGCCCAACTCCCCTGGGACTATCTAGTGCACGCGGGAATCCATTTTAGCCGCGTGGTGATGTGTTTCGTGGAAGTGGCAGGCGTGAGTACAAGACTCACCGCCTTCTTTAGCACATGTGCCTCACAGTGCACAGCCTCTCACTCGCAGGCGTGCCACTACGGCTGCCGCGATGGGGCAGGAGGTGCCCGACTACTCTCCGACTCCCTTGGGACTATCTACTGCACCCGGGAATCCGTTTTGGCCGCCTGGTGATGTGTTTCGTGGAAGTGGCAGGCGTGAGTACAAGGCTCAGCCCTTACACCTTGCACAGCTTCTCACTCTCACGCATGCCACTCCGTCGCCCGTGCTTTGCCGGAGTTGCGCGTCTATTGCCGAGGTTCCCCTGGGTCTAGTGCACCTGGGATTTCATTTTGGTGGCGTTGTCATGCGTTTCGTGGAAGTGGCAGGCGTGAGTGCAAGGCTCACCGCCTTCTTTAGCACATGTGCCTCGTAGTGCACAGCCTCTCACTCGCAGGCGTGCCACTACGGCTGCCGTGACATGGAAGGAGGTGCGCGTCTACTGCCCAACTCCCCTGGGACTATCTACTGCACGCGGGAATCCATTTTAGCCGCGTGGTGATGTGTTTCGTGGAAGTGGCAGGCGTGAGTACAAGACTCACCGCCTTCTTTAGCACATGTGCCTCACAGTGCACAGCCTCTCACTCGCAGGCGTGCCACTACGGCTGCCGCGATGGGGCAGGAGGTGCCCGACTACTCTCCGACTCCCTTGGGACTATCTACTGCACCCGGGAATCCGTTTTGGCCGCCTGGTGATGAGTTTCGTGGAAGTGGCAGGCGTGAGTAGAAGGCTCAGCCCTTACACCTTGCACAGCTTCTCACTCTCACGCATGCCACTCCGTCGCCCGTGCTTTGCCGGAGTTGCGCGTCTATTGCCGAGGTTCCCCTGGGTCTAGTGCACCTGGGATTTCATTTTGGTGGCGTTGTCATGCGTTTCGTGGAAGTGGCAGGCGTGAGTGCAAGGCTCACCGCCTTCTTTAGCACATGTGCCTCGTAGTGCACAGCCTCTCACTCGCAGGCGTGCCACTACGGCTGCCGTGACATGGCAGGAGGTGCGCGTCTACTGCCCAACTCCCCTGGGACTATCTAGTGCACGCGGGAATCCATTTTAGCCGCGTGGTGATGTGTTTCGTGGAAGTGGCAGGCGTGAGTACAAGGCTCACCGCCTTCTTTAGCACATGTGCCTCACAGTGCACAGCCTCTCACTCGCAGGCGTGCCACTACGGCTGCCGCGATGGGGCAGGAGGTGCCCGACTACTCTCCGACTCCCTTGGGACTATCTACTGCACCCGGGAATCCGTTTTGGCCGCCTGGTGATGTGTTTCGTGGAAGTGGCAGGCGTGAGTACAAGGCTCAGCCCTTACACCTTGCACAGCTTCTCACTCTCACGCATGCCACTCCGTCGCCCGTGCTTTGCCGGAGTTGCGCGTCTATTGCCGAGGTTCCCCTGGGTCTAGTGCACCTGGGATTTCATTTTGGTGGCGTTGTCATGCGTTTCGTGGAAGTGGCAGGCGTGAGTGCAAGGCTCACCGCCTTCTTTAGCACATGTGCCTCGTAGTGCACAGCCTCTCACTCGCAGGCGTGCCACTACGGCTGCCGTGACATGGCAGGAGGTGCGCGTCTACTGCCCAACTCCCCTGGGACTATCTACTGCACCCGGGAATAACTTCTGGCCGCGTGGTGATGTGTTTCGTGGAAGTGGCAGGCGTGAGTACAAGACTCACCGCCTTCTTTAGCACATGTGCCTCACAGTGCACAGCCTCTCACTCGCAGGCGTGCCACTACGGCTGCCGCGATGGGGCAGGAGGTGCCCGACTACTCTCCGACTCCCTTGGGACTATCTACTGCACCCGGGAATCCGTTTTGGCCGCCTGGTGATGTGTTTCGTGGAAGTGGCAGGCGTGAGTACAAGGCTCAGCCCTTACACCTTGCACAGCTTCTCACTCTCACGCATGCCACTCCGTCGCCCGTGCTTTGCCGGAGTTGCGCGTCTATTGCCGAGGTTCCCCTGGGTCTAGTGCACCTGGGATTTCATTTTGGTGGCGTTGTCATGCGTTTCGTGGAAGTGGCAGGCGTGAGTGCAAGGCTCACCGCCTTCTTTAGCACATGTGCCTCGTAGTGCACAGCCTCTCACTCGCAGGCGTGCCACTACGGCTGCCGTGACATGGCAGGAGGTGCGCGTCTACTGCCCAACTCCCCTGGGACTATCTAGTGCACGCGGGAATCCATTTTAGCCGCGTGGTGATGTGTTTCGTGGAAGTGGCAGGCGTGAGTACAAGACTCACCGCCTTCTTTAGCACATGTGCCTCACAGTGCACAGCCTCTCACTCGCAGGCGTGCCACTACGGCTGCCGCGATGGGGCAGGAGGTGCCCGACTACTCTCCGACTCCCTTGGGACTATCTACTGCACCCGGGAATCCGTTTTGGCCGCCTGGTGATGTGTTTCGTGGAAGTGGCAGGCGTGAGTACAAGGCTCAGCCCTTACACCTTGCACAGCTTCTCACTCTCACGCATGCCACTCCGTCGCCCGTGCTTTGCCGGAGTTGCGCGTCTATTGCCGAGGTTCCCCTGGGTCTAGTGCACCTGGGATTTCATTTTGGTGGCGTTGTCATGCGTTTCGTGGAAGTGGCAGGCGTGAGTGCAAGGCTCACCGCCTTCTTTAGCACATGTGCCTCGTAGTGCACAGCCTCTCACTCGCAGGCGTGCCACTACGGCTGCCGTGACATGGCAGGAGGTGCGCGTCTACTGCCCAACTCCCCTGGGACTATCTACTGCACGCGGGAATCCATTTTAGCCGCGTGGTGATGTGTTTCGTGGAAGTGGCAGGCGTGAGTACAAGACTCACCGCCTTCTTTAGCACATGTGCCTCACAGTGCACAGCCTCTCACTCGCAGGCGTGCCACTACGGCTGCCGCGATGGGGCAGGAGGTGCCCGACTACTCTCCGACTCCCTTGGGACTATCTACTGCACCCGAGAATCCGTTTTGGCCGCCTGGTGATGAGTTTCGTGGAAGTGGCAGGCGTGAGTACAAGGCTCAGCCCTTACACCTTGCACAGCTTCTCACTCTCACGCATGCCACTCCGTCGCCCGTGCTTTGCCGGAGTTGCGCGTCTATTGCCGAGGTTCCCCTGGGTCTAGTGCACCTGGGATTTCATTTTGGTGGCGTTGTCATGCGTTTCGTGGAAGTGGCAGGCGTGAGTGCAAGGCTCACCGCCTTCTTTAGCACATGTGCCTCGTAGTGCACAGCCTCTCACTCGCAGGCGTGCCACTACGGCTGCCGTGACATGGCAGGAGGTGCGCGTCTACTGCCCAACTCCCCTGGGACTATCTAGTGCACGCGGGAATCCATTTTAGCCGCGTGGTGATGTGTTTCGTGGAAGTGGCAGGCGTGAGTACAAGGCTCACCGCCTTCTTTAGCACATGTGCCTCACAGTGCACAGCCTCTCACTCGCAGGCGTGCCACTACGGCTGCCGCGATGGGGCAGGAGGTGCCCGACTACTCTCCGACTCCCTTGGGACTATCTACTGCACCCGGGAATCCGTTTTGGCCGCCTGGTGATGTGTTTCGTGGAAGTGGCAGGCGTGAGTACAAGGCTCAGCCCTTACACCTTGCACAGCTTCTCACTCTCACGCATGCCACTCCGTCGCCCGTGCTTTGCCGGAGTTGCGCGTCTATTGCCGAGGTTCCCCTGGGTCTAGTGCACCTGGGATTTCATTTTGGTGGCGTTGTCATGCGTTTCGTGGAAGTGGCAGGCGTGAGTGCAAGGCTCACCGCCTTCTTTAGCACATGTGCCTCGTAGTGCACAGCCTCTCACTCGCAGGCGTGCCACTACGGCTGCCGTGACATGGCAGGAGGTGCGCGTCTACTGCCCAACTCCCCTGGGACTATCTACTGCACGCGGGAATCCATTTTAGCCGCGTGGTGATGTGTTTCGTGGAAGTGGCAGGCGTGAGTACAAGACTCACCGCCTTCTTTAGCACATGTGCCTCACAGTGCACAGCCTCTCACTCGCAGGCGTGCCACTACGGCTGCCGCGATGGGGCAGGAGGTGCCCGACTACTCTCCGACTCCCTTGGGACTATCTACTGCACCCGGGAATCCGTTTTGGCCGCCTGGTGATGAGTTTCGTGGAAGTGGCAGGCGTGAGTACAAGGCTCAGCCCTTACACCTTGCACAGCTTCTCACTCTCACGCATGCCACTCCGTCGCCCGTGCTTTGCCGGAGTTGCGCGTCTATTGCCGAGGTTCCCCTGGGTCTAGTGCACCTGGGATTTCATTTTGGTGGCGTTGTCATGCGTTTCGTGGAAGTGGCAGGCGTGAGTGCAAGGCTCACCGCCTTCTTTAGCACATGTGCCTCGTAGTGCACAGCCTCTCACTCGCAGGCGTGCCACTACGGCTGCCGTGACATGGCAGGAGGTGCGCGTCTACTGCCCAACTCCCCTGGGACTATCTAGTGCACGCGGGAATCCATTTTAGCCGCGTGGTGATGTGTTTCGTGGAAGTGGCAGGCGTGAGTACAAGGCTCACCGCCTTCTTTAGCACATGTGCCTCACAGTGCACAGCCTCTCACTCGCAGGCGTGCCACTACGGCTGCCGCGATGGGGCAGGAGGTGCCCGACTACTCTCCGACTCCCTTGGGACTATCTACTGCACCCGGGAATCCGTTTTGGCCGCCTGGTGATGTGTTTCGTGGAAGTGGCAGGCGTGAGTACAAGGCTCAGCCCTTACACCTTGCACAGCTTCTCACTCTCACGCATGCCACTCCGTCGCCCGTGCTTTGCCGGAGTTGCGCGTCTATTGCCGAGGTTCCCCTGGGTCTAGTGCACCTGGGATTTCATTTTGGTGGCGTTGTCATGCGTTTCGTGGAAGTGGCAGGCGTGAGTGCAAGGCTCACCGCCTTCCTTAGCACATGTGCCTCGTAGTGCACAGCCTCTCACTCGCAGGCGTGCCACTACGGCTGCCGTGACATGGCAGGAGGTGCGCGTCTACTGCCCAACTCCCCTGGGACTATCTACTGCACCCGGGAATAACTTCTGGCCGCGTGGTGATGTGTTTCGTGGAAGTGGCAGGCGTGAGTACAAGACTCACCGCCTTCTTTAGCACATGTGCCTCACAGTGCACAGCCTCTCACTCGCAGGCGTGCCACTACGGCTGCCGCGATGGGGCAGGAGGTGCCCGACTACTCTCCGACTCCCTTGGGACTATCTACTGCACCCGGGAATCCGTTTTGGCCGCCTGGTGATGTGTTTCGTGGAAGTGGCAGGCGTGAGTACAAGGCTCAGCCCTTACACCTTGCACAGCTTCTCACTCTCACGCATGCCACTCCGTCGCCCGTGCTTTGCCGGAGTTGCGCGTCTATTGCCGAGGTTCCCCTGGGTCTAGTGCACCTGGGATTTCATTTTGGTGGCGTTGTCATGCGTTTCGTGGAAGTGGCAGGCGTGAGTGCAAGGCTCACCGCCTTCTTTAGCACATGTGCCTCGTAGTGCACAGCCTCTCACTCGCAGGCGTGCCACTACGGCTGCCGTGACATGGCAGGAGGTGCGCGTCTACTGCCCAACTCCCCTGGGACTATCTAGTGCACGCGGGAATCCATTTTAGCCGCGTGGTGATGTGTTTCGTGGAAGTGGCAGGCGTAAGTACAAGACTCACCGCCTTCTTTAGCACATGTGCCTCACAGTGCACAGCCTCTCACTCGCAGGCGTGCCACTACGGCTGCCGCGATGGGGCAGGAGGTGCCCGACTACTCTCCGACTCCCTTGGGACTATCTACTGCACCCGGGAATCCGTTTTGGCCGCCTGGTGATGTGTTTCGTGGAAGTGGCAGGCGTGAGTACAAGGCTCAGCCCTTACACCTTGCACAGCTTCTCACTCTCACGCATGCCACTCCGTCGCCCGTGCTTTGCCGGAGTTGCGCGTCTATTGCCGAGGTTCCCCTGGGTCTAGTGCACCTGGGATTTCATTTTGGTGGCGTTGTCATGCGTTTCGTGGAAGTGGCAGGCGTGAGTGCAAGGCTCACCGCCTTCTTTAGCACATGTGCCTCGTAGTGCACAGCCTCTCACTCGCAGGCGTGCCACTACGGCTGCCGTGACATGGCAGGAGGTGCGCGTCTACTGCCCAACTCCCCTGGGACTATCTACTGCACGCGGGAATCCATTTTAGCCGCGTGGTGATGTGTTTCGTGGAAGTGGCAGGCGTGAGTACAAGACTCACCGCCTTCTTTAGCACATGTGCCTCACAGTGCACAGCCTCTCACTCGCAGGCGTGCCACTACGGCTGCCGCGATGGGGCAGGAGGTGCCCGACTACTCTCCGACTCCCTTGGGACTATCTACTGCACCCGGGAATCCGTTTTGGCCGCCTGGTGATGAGTTTCGTGGAAGTGGCAGGCGTGAGTACAAGGCTCAGCCCTTACACCTTGCACAGCTTCTCACTCTCACGCATGCCACTCCGTCGCCCGTGCTTTGCCGGAGTTGCGCGTCTATTGCCGAGGTTCCCCTGGGTCTAGTGCACCTGGGATTTCATTTTGGTGGCGTTGTCATGCGTTTCGTGGAAGTGGCAGGCGTGAGTGCAAGGCTCACCGCCTTCTTTAGCACATGTGCCTCGTAGTGCACAGCCTCTCACTCGCAGGCGTGCCACTACGGCTGCCGTGACATGGCAGGAGGTGCGCGTCTACTGCCCAACTCCCCTGGGACTATCTAGTGCACGCGGGAATCCATTTTAGCCGCGTGGTGATGTGTTTCGTGGAAGTGGCAGGCGTGAGTACAAGGCTCACCGCCTTCTTTAGCACATGTGCCTCACAGTGCACAGCCTCTCACTCGCAGGCGTGCCACTACGGCTGCCGCGATGGGGCAGGAGGTGCCCGACTACTCTCCGACTCCCTTGGGACTATCTACTGCACCCGGGAATCCGTTTTGGCCGCCTGGTGATGTGTTTCGTGGAAGTGGCAGGCGTGAGTACAAGGCTCAGCCCTTACACCTTGCACAGCTTCTCACTCTCACGCATGCCACTCCGTCGCCCGTGCTTTGCCGGAGTTGCGCGTCTATTGCCGAGGTTCCCCTGGGTCTAGTGCACCTGGGATTTCATTTTGGTGGCGTTGTCATGCGTTTCGTGGAAGTGGCAGGCGTGAGTGCAAGGCTCACCGCCTTCTTTAGCACATGTGCCTCGTAGTGCACAGCCTCTCACTCGCAGGCGTGCCACTACGGCTGCCGTGACATGGCAGGAGGTGCGCGTCTACTGCCCAACTCCCCTGGGACTATCTACTGCACCCGGGAATAACTTCTGGCCGCATGGTGATGTGTTTCGTGGAAGTGGCAGGCGTGAGTACAAGACTCACCGCCTTCTTTAGCACATGTGCCTCACAGTGCACAGCCTCTCACTCGCAGGCGTGCCACTACGGCTGCCGCGATGGGGCAGGAGGTGCCCGACTACTCTCCGACTCCCTTGGGACTATCTACTGCACCCGGGAATCCGTTTTGGCCGCCTGGTGATGAGTTTCGTGGAAGTGGCAGGCGTGAGTACAAGGCTCAGCCCTTACACCTTGCACAGCTTCTCACTCTCACGCATGCCACTCCGTCGCCCGTGCTTTGCCGGAGTTGCGCGTCTATTGCCGAGGTTCCCCTGGGTCTAGTGCACCTGGGATTTCATTTTGGTGGCGTTGTCATGCGTTTCGTGGAAGTGGCAGGCGTGAGTGCAAGGCTCACCGCCTTCTTTAGCACATGTGCCTCGTAGTGCACAGCCTCTCACTCGCAGGCGTGCCACTACGGCTGCCGTGACATGGCAGGAGGTGCGCGTCTACTGCCCAACTCCCCTGGGACTATCTAGTGCACGCGGGAATCCATTTTAGCCGCGTGGTGATGTGTTTCGTGGAAGTGGCAGGCGTGAGTACAAGACTCACCGCCTTCTTTAGCACATGTGCCTCACAGTGCACAGCCTCTCACTCGCAGGCGTGCCACTACGGCTGCCGCGATGGGGCAGGAGGTGCCCGACTACTCTCCGACTCCCTTGGGACTATCTACTGCACCCGGGAATCCGTTTTGGCCGCCTGGTGATGTGTTTCGTGGAAGTGGCAGGCGTGAGTACAAGGCTCAGCCCTTACACCTTGCACAGCTTCTCACTCTCACGCATGCCACTCCGTCGCCCGTGCTTTGCCGGAGTTGCGCGTCTATTGCCGAGGTTCCCCTGGGTCTAGTGCACCTGGGATTTCATTTTGGTGGCGTTGTCATGCGTTTCGTGGAAGTGGCAGGCGTGAGTGCAAGGCTCACCGCCTTCTTTAGCACATGTGCCTCGTAGTGCACAGCCTCTCACTCGCAGGCGTGCCACTACGGCTGCCGTGACATGGCAGGAGGTGCGCGTCTACTGCCCAACTCCCCTGGGACTATCTACTGCACGCGGGAATCCATTTTAGCCGCGTGGTGATGTGTTTCGTGGAAGTGGCAGGCGTGAGTACAAGACTCACCGCCTTCTTTAGCACATGTGCCTCACAGTGCACAGCCTCTCACTCGCAGGCGTGCCACTACGGCTGCCGCGATGGGGCAGGAGGTGCCCGACTACTCTCCGACTCCCTTGGGACTATCTACTGCACCCGGGAATCCGTTTTGGCCGCCTGGTGATGAGTTTCGTGGAAGTGGCAGGCGTGAGTACAAGGCTCAGCCCTTACACCTTGCACAGCTTCTCACTCTCACGCATGCCACTCCGTCGCCCGTGCTTTGCCGGAGTTGCGCGTCTATTGCCGAGGTTCCCCTGGGTCTAGTGCACCTGGGATTTCATTTTGGTGGCGTTGTCATGCGTTTCGTGGAAGTGGCAGGCGTGAGTGCAAGGCTCACCGCCTTCTTTAGCACATGTGCCTCGTAGTGCACAGCCTCTCACTCGCAGGCGTGCCACTACGGCTGCCGTGACATGGCAGGAGGTGCGCGTCTACTGCCCAACTCCCCTGGGACTATCTAGTGCACGCGGGAATCCATTTTAGCCGCGTGGTGATGTGTTTCGTGGAAGTGGCAGGCGTGAGTACAAGGCTCACCGCCTTCTTTAGCACATGTGCCTCACAGTGCACAGCCTCTCACTCGCAGGCGTGCCACTACGGCTGCCGCGATGGGGCAGGAGGTGCCCGACTACTCTCCGACTCCCTTGGGACTATCTACTGCACCCGGGAATCCGTTTTGGCCGCCTGGTGATGTGTTTCGTGGAAGTGGCAGGCGTGAGTACAAGGCTCAGCCCTTACACCTTGCACAGCTTCTCACTCTCACGCATGCCACTCCGTCGCCCGTGCTTTGCCGGAGTTGCGCGTCTATTGCCGAGGTTCCCCTGGGTCTAGTGCACCTGGGATTTCATTTTGGTGGCGTTGTCATGCGTTTCGTGGAAGTGGCAGGCGTGAGTGCAAGGCTCACCGCCTTCTTTAGCACATGTGCCTCGTAGTGCACAGCCTCTCACTCGCAGGCGTGCCACTACGGCTGCCGTGACATGGCAGGAGGTGCGCGTCTACTGCCCAACTCCCCTGGGACTATCTACTGCACCCGGGAATAACTTCTGGCCGAGTGGTGATGTGTTTCGTGGAAGTGGCAGGCGTGAGTACAAGACTCACCGCCTTCTTTAGCACATGTGCCTCACAGTGCACAGCCTCTCACTCGCAGGCGTGCCACTACGGCTGCCGCGATGGGGCAGGAGGTGCCCGACTACTCTCCGACTCCCTTGGGACTATCTACTGCACCCGGGAATCCGTTTTGGCCGCCTGGTGATGAGTTTCGTGGAAGTGGCAGGCGTGAGTACAAGGCTCAGCCCTTACACCTTGCACAGCTTCTCACTCTCACGCATGCCACTCCGTCGCCCGTGCTTTGCCGGAGTTGCGCGTCTATTGCCGAGGTTCCCCTGGGTCTAGTGCACTTGGGATTTCATTTTGGTGGCGTTGTCATGCGTTTCGTGGAAGTGGCAGGCGTGAGTGCAAGGCTCACCGCCTTCTTTAGCACATGTGCCTCGTAGTGCACAGCCTCTCACTCGCAGGCGTGCCACTACGGCTGCCGTGACATGGCAGGAGGTGCGCGTCTACTGCCCAACTCCCCTGGGACTATCTAGTGCACGCGGGAATCCATTTTAGCCGCGTGGTGATGTGTTTCGTGGAAGTGGCAGGCGTGAGTACAAGACTCACCGCCTTCTTTAGCACATGTGCCTCACAGTGCACAGCCTCTCACTCGCAGGCGTGCCACTACGGCTGCCGCGATGGGGCAGGAGGTGCCCGACTACTCTCCGACTCCCTTGGGACTATCTACTGCACCCGGGAATCCGTTTTGGCCGCCTGGTGATGTGTTTCGTGGAAGTGGCAGGCGTGAGTACAAGGCTCAGCCCTTACACCTTGCACAGCTTCTCACTCTCACGCATGCCACTCCGTCGCCCGTGCTTTGCCGGAGTTGCGCGTCTATTGCCGAGGTTCCCCTGGGTCTAGTGCACCTGGGATTTCATTTTGGTGGCGTTGTCATGCGTTTCGTGGAAGTGGCAGGCGTGAGTGCAAGGCTCACCGCCTTCTTTAGCACATGTGCCTCGTAGTGCACAGCCTCTCACTCGCAGGCGTGCCACTACGGCTGCCGTGACATGGCAGGAGGTGCGCGTCTACTGCCCAACTCCCCTGGGACTATCTACTGCACGCGGGAATCCATTTTAGCCGCGTGGTGATGTGTTTCGTGGAAGTGGCAGGCGTGAGTACAAGACTCACCGCCTTCTTTAGCACATGTGCCTCACAGTGCACAGCCTCTCACTCGCAGGCGTGCCACTACGGCTGCCGCGATGGGGCAGGAGGTGCCCGACTACTCTCCGACTCCCTTGGGACTATCTACTGCACCCGGGAATCCGTTTTGGCCGCCTGGTGATGAGTTTCGTGGAAGTGGCAGGCGTGAGTACAAGGCTCAGCCCTTACACCTTGCACAGCTTCTCACTCTCACGCATGCCACTCCGTCGCCCGTGCTTTGCCGGAGTTGCGCGTCTATTGCCGAGGTTCCCCTGGGTCTAGTGCACCTGGGATTTCATTTTGGTGGCGTTGTCATGCGTTTCGTGGAAGTGGCAGGCGTGAGTGCAAGGCTCACCGCCTTCTTTAGCACATGTGCCTCGTAGTGCACAGCCTCTCACTCGCAGGCGTGCCACTACGGCTGCCGTGACATGGCAGGAGGTGCGCGTCTACTGCCCAACTCCCCTGGGACTATCTAGTGCACGCGGGAATCCATTTTAGCCGCCTGGTGATGTGTTTCGTGGAAGTGGCAGGCGTGAGTACAAGGCTCACCGCCTTCTTTAGCACATGTGCCTCACAGTGCACAGCCTCTCACTCGCAGGCGTGCCACTACGGCTGCCGCGATGGGGCAGGAGGTGCCCGACTACTCTCCGACTCCCTTGGGACTATCTACTGCACCCGGGAATCCGTTTTGGCCGCCTGGTGATGTGTTTCGTGGAAGTGGCAGGCGTGAGTACAAGGCTCAGCCCTTACACCTTGCACAGCTTCTCACTCTCACGCATGCCACTCCGTCGCCCGTGCTTTGCCGGAGTTGCGCGTCTATTGCCGAGGTTCCCCTGGGTCTAGTGCACCTGGGATTTCATTTTGGTGGCGTTGTCATGCGTTTCGTGGAAGTGGCAGGCGTGAGTGCAAGGCTCACCGCCTTCTTTAGCACATGTGCCTCGTAGTGCACAGCCTCTCACTCGCAGGCGTGCCACTACGGCTGCCGTGACATGGCAGGAGGTGCGCGTCTACTGCCCAACTCCCCTGGGACTATCTACTGCACCCGGGAATAACTTCTGGCCGCGTGGTGATGTGTTTCGTGGAAGTGGCAGGCGTGAGTACAAGACTCACCGCCTTCTTTAGCACATGTGCCTCACAGTGCACAGCCTCTCACTCGCAGGCGTGCCACTACGGCTGCCGCGATGGGGCAGGAGGTGCCCGACTACTCTCCGACTCCCTTGGGACTATCTACTGCACCCGGGAATCCGTTTTGGCCGCCTGGTGATGTGTTTCGTGGAAGTGGCAGGCGTGAGTACAAGGCTCAGCCCTTACACCTTGCACAGCTTCTCACTCTCACGCATGCCACTCCGTCGCCCGTGCTTTGCCGGAGTTGCGCGTCTATTGCCGAGGTTCCCCTGGGTCTAGTGCACCTGGGATTTCATTTTGGTGGCGTTGTCATGCGTTTCGTGGAAGTGGCAGGCGTGAGTGCAAGGCTCACCGCCTTCTTTAGCACATGTGCCTCGTAGTGCACAGCCTCTCACTCGCAGGCGTGCCACTACGGCTGCCGTGACATGGCAGGAGGTGCGCGTCTACTGCCCAACTCCCCTGGGACTATCTAGTGCACGCGGGAATCCATTTTAGCCGCGTGGTGATGTGTTTCGTGGAAGTGGCAGGCGTGAGTACAAGACTCACCGCCTTCTTTAGCACATGTGCCTCACAGTGCACAGCCTCTCACTCGCAGGCGTGCCACTACGGCTGCCGCGATGGGGCAGGAGGTGCCCGACTACTCTCCGACTCCCTTGGGACTATCTACTGCACCCGGGAATCCGTTTTGGCCGCCTGGTGATGTGTTTCGTGGAAGTGGCAGGCGTGAGTACAAGGCTCAGCCCTTACACCTTGCACAGCTTCTCACTCTCACGCATGCCACTCCGTCGCCCGTGCTTTGCCGGAGTTGCGCGTCTATTGCCGAGGTTCCCCTGGGTCTAGTGCACCTGGGATTTCATTTTGGTGGCGTTGTCATGCGTTTCGTGGAAGTGGCAGGCGTGAGTGCAAGGCTCACCGCCTTCTTTAGCACATGTGCCTCGTAGTGCACAGCCTCTCACTCGCAGGCGTGCCACTACGGCTGCCGTGACATGGCAGGAGGTGCGCGTCTACTGCCCAACTCCCCTGGGACTATCTACTGCACGCGGGAATCCATTTTAGCCGCGTGGTGATGTGTTTCGTGGAAGTGGCAGGCGTGAGTACAAGACTCACCGCCTTCTTTAGCACATGTGCCTCACAGTGCACAGCCTCTCACTCGCAGGCGTGCCACTACGGCTGCCGCGATGGGGCAGGAGGTGCCCGACTACTCTCCGACTCCCTTGGGACTATCTACTGCACCCGGGAATCCGTTTTGGCCGCCTGGTGATGAGTTTCGTGGAAGTGGCAGGCGTGAGTACAAGGCTCAGCCCTTACACCTTGCACAGCTTCTCACTCTCACGCATGCCACTCCGTCGCCCGTGCTTTGCCGGAGTTGCGCGTCTATTGCCGAGGTTCCCCTGGGTCTAGTGCACCTGGGATTTCATTTTGGTGGCGTTGTCATGCGTTTCGTGGAAGTGGCAGGCGTGAGTGCAAGGCTCACCGCCTTCTTTAGCACATGTGCCTCGTAGTGCACAGCCTCTCACTCGCAGGCGTGCCACTACGGCTGCCGTGACATGGCAGGAGGTGCGCGTCTACTGCCCAACTCCCCTGGGACTATCTAGTGCACGCGGGAATCCATTTTAGCCGCGTGGTGATGTGTTTCGTGGAAGTGGCAGGCGTGAGTACAAGGCTCACCGCCTTCTTTAGCACATGTGCCTCACAGTGCACAGCCTCTCACTCGCAGGCGTGCCACTACGGCTGCCGCGATGGGGCAGGAGGTGCCCGACTACTCTCCGACTCCCTTGGGACTATCTACTGCACCCGGGAATCCGTTTTGGCCGCCTGGTGATGTGTTTCGTGGAAGTGGCAGGCGTGAGTACAAGGCTCAGCCCTTACACCTTGCACAGCTTCTCACTCTCACGCATGCCACTCCGTCGCCCGTGCTTTGCCGGAGTTGCGCGTCTATTGCCGAGGTTCCCCTGGGTCTAGTGCACCTGGGATTTCATTTTGGTGGCGTTGTCATGCGTTTCGTGGAAGTGGCAGGCGTGAGTGCAAGGCTCACCGCCTTCTTTAGCACATGTGCCTCGTAGTGCACAGCCTCTCACTCGCAGGCGTGCCACTACGGCTGCCGTGACATGGCAGGAGGTGCGCGTCTACTGCCCAACTCCCCTGGGACTATCTACTGCACGCGGGAATCCATTTTAGCCGCGTGGTGATGTGTTTCGTGGAAGTGGCAGGCGTGAGTACAAGACTCACCGCCTTCTTTAGCACATGTGCCTCACAGTGCACAGCCTCTCACTCGCAGGCGTGCCACTACGGCTGCCGCGATGGGGCAGGAGGTGCCCGACTACTCTCCGACTCCCTTGGGACTATCTACTGCACCCGGGAATCCGTTTTGGCCGCCTGGTGATGAGTTTCGTGGAAGTGGCAGGCGTGAGTACAAGGCTCAGCCCTTACACCTTGCACAGCTTCTCACTCTCACGCATGCCACTCCGTCGCCCGTGCTTTGCCGGAGTTGCGCGTCTATTGCCGAGGTTCCCCTGGGTCTAGTGCACCTGGGATTTCATTTTGGTGGCGTTGTCATGCGTTTCGTGGAAGTGGCAGGCGTGAGTGCAAGGCTCACCGCCTTCTTTAGCACATGTGCCTCGTAGTGCACAGCCTCTCACTCGCAGGCGTGCCACTACGGCTGCCGTGACATGGCAGGAGGTGCGCGTCTACTGCCCAACTCCCCTGGGACTATCTAGTGCACGCGGGAATCCATTTTAGCCGCGTGGTGATGTGTTTCGTGGAAGTGGCAGGCGTGAGTACAAGGCTCACCGCCTTCTTTAGCACATGTGCCTCACAGTGCACAGCCTCTCACTCGCAGGCGTGCCACTACGGCTGCCGCGATGGGGCAGGAGGTGCCCGACTACTCTCCGACTCCCTTGGGACTATCTACTGCACCCGGGAATCCGTTTTGGCCGCCTGGTGATGTGTTTCGTGGAAGTGGCAGGCGTGAGTACAAGGCTCAGCCCTTACACCTTGCACAGCTTCTCACTCTCACGCATGCCACTCCGTCGCCCGTGCTTTGCCGGAGTTGCGCGTCTATTGCCGAGGTTCCCCTGGGTCTAGTGCACCTGGGATTTCATTTTGGTGGCGTTGTCATGCGTTTCGTGGAAGTGGCAGGCGTGAGTGCAAGGCTCACCGCCTTCTTTAGCACATGTGCCTCGTAGTGCACAGCCTCTCACTCGCAGGCGTGCCACTACGGCTGCCGTGACATGGCAGGAGGTGCGCGTCTACTGCCCAACTCCCCTGGGACTATCTACTGCACCCGGGAATAACTTCTGGCCGCGTGGTGATGTGTTTCGTGGAAGTGGCAGGCGTGAGTACAAGACTCACCGCCTTCTTTAGCACATGTGCCTCACAGTGCACAGCCTCTCACTCGCAGGCGTGCCACTACGGCTGCCGCGATGGGGCAGGAGGTGCCCGACTACTCTCCGACTCCCTTGGGACTATCTACTGCACCCGGGAATCCGTTTTGGCCGCCTGGTGATGTGTTTCGTGGAAGTGGCAGGCGTGAGTACAAGGCTCAGCCCTTACACCTTGCACAGCTTCTCACTCTCACGCATGCCACTCCGTCGCCCGTGCTTTGCCGGAGTTGCGCGTCTATTGCCGAGGTTCCCCTGGGTCTAGTGCACCTGGGATTTCATTTTGGTGGCGTTGTCATGCGTTTCGTGGAAGTGGCAGGCGTGAGTGCAAGGCTCACCGCCTTCTTTAGCACATGTGCCTCGTAGTGCACAGCCTCTCACTCGCAGGCGTGCCACTACGGCTGCCGTGACATGGCAGGAGGTGCGCGTCTACTGCCCAACTCCCCTGGGACTATCTAGTGCACGCGGGAATCCATTTTAGCCGCGTGGTGATGTGTTTCGTGGAAGTGGCAGGCGTGAGTACAAGACTCACCGCCTTCTTTAGCACATGTGCCTCACAGTGCACAGCCTCTCACTCGCAGGCGTGCCACTACGGCTGCCGCGATGGGGCAGGAGGTGCCCGACTACTCTCCGACTCCCTTGGGACTATCTACTGCACCCGGGAATCCGTTTTGGCCGCCTGGTGATGTGTTTCGTGGAAGTGGCAGGCGTGAGTACAAGGCTCAGCCCTTACACCTTGCACAGCTTCTCACTCTCACGCATGCCACTCCGTCGCCCGTGCTTTGCCGGAGTTGCGCGTCTATTGCCGAGGTTCCCCTGGGTCTAGTGCACCTGGGATTTCATTTTGGTGGCGTTGTCATGCGTTTCGTGGAAGTGGCAGGCGTGAGTGCAAGGCTCACCGCCTTCTTTAGCACATGTGCCTCGTAGTGCACAGCCTCTCACTCGCAGGCGTGCCACTACGGCTGCCGTGACATGGCAGGAGGTGCGCGTCTACTGCCCAACTCCCCTGGGACTATCTACTGCACGCGGCAATCCATTTTAGCCGCGTGGTGATGTGTTTCGTGGAAGTGGCAGGCGTGAGTACAAGACTCACCGCCTTCTTTAGCACATGTGCCTCACAGTGCACAGCCTCTCACTCGCAGGCGTGCCACTACGGCTGCCGCGATGGGGCAGGAGGTGCCCGACTACTCTCCGACTCCCTTGGGACTATCTACTGCACCCGGGAATCCGTTTTGGCCGCCTGGTGATGAGTTTCGTGGAAGTGGCAGGCGTGAGTACAAGGCTCAGCCCTTACACCTTGCACAGCTTCTCACTCTCACGCATGCCACTCCGTCGCCCGTGCTTTGCCGGAGTTGCGCGTCTATTGCCGAGGTTCCCCTGGGTCTAGTGCACCTGGGATTTCATTTTGGTGGCGTTGTCATGCGTTTCGTGGAAGTGGCAGGCGTGAGTGCAAGGCTCACCGCCTTCTTTAGCACATGTGCCTCGTAGTGCACAGCCTCTCACTCGCAGGCGTGCCACTACGGCTGCCGTGACATGGCAGGAGGTGCGCGTCTACTGCCCAACTCCCCTGGGACTATCTAGTGCACGCGGGAATCCATTTTAGCCGCGTGGTGATGTGTTTCGTGGAAGTGGCAGGCGTGAGTACAAGGCTCACCGCCTTCTTTAGCACATGTGCCTCACAGTGCACAGCCTCTCACTCGCAGGCGTGCCACTACGGCTGCCGCGATGGGGCAGGAGGTGCCCGACTACTCTCCGACTCCCTTGGGACTATCTACTGCACCCGGGAATCCGTTTTGGCCGCCTGGTGATGTGTTTCGTGGAAGTGGCAGGCGTGAGTACAAGGCTCAGCCCTTACACCTTGCACAGCTTCTCACTCTCACGCATGCCACTCCGTCGCCCGTGCTTTGCCGGAGTTGCGCGTCTATTGCCGAGGTTCCCCTGGGTCTAGTGCACCTGGGATTTCATTTTGGTGGCGTTGTCATGCGTTTCGTGGAAGTGGCAGGCGTGAGTGCAAGGCTCACCGCCTTCTTTAGCACATGTGCCTCGTAGTGCACAGCCTCTCACTCGCAGGCGTGCCACTACGGCTGCCGTGACATGGCAGGAGGTGCGCGTCTACTGCCCAACTCCCCTGGGACTATCTACTGCACGCGGGAATCCATTTTAGCCGCGTGGTGATGTGTTTCGTGGAAGTGGCAGGCGTGAGTACAAGACTCACCGCCTTCTTTAGCACATGTGCCTCACAGTGCACAGCCTCTCACTCGCAGGCGTGCCACTACGGCTGCCGCGATGGGGCAGGAGGTGCCCGACTACTCTCCGACTCCCTTGGGACTATCTACTGCACCCGGGAATCCGTTTTGGCCGCCTGGTGATGAGTTTCGTGGAAGTGGCAGGCGTGAGTACAAGGCTCAGCCCTTACACCTTGCACAGCTTCTCACTCTCACGCATGCCACTCCGTCGCCCGTGCTTTGCCGGAGTTGCGCGTCTATTGCCGAGGTTCCCCTGGGTCTAGTGCACCTGGGATTTCATTTTGGTGGCGTTGTCATGCGTTTCGTGGAAGTGGCAGGCGTGAGTGCAAGGCTCACCGCCTTCTTTAGCACATGTGCCTCGTAGTGCACAGCCTCTCACTCGCAGGCGTGCCACTACGGCTGCCGTGACATGGCAGGAGGTGCGCGTCTACTGCCCAACTCCCCTGGGACTATCTAGTGCACGCGGGAATCCATTTTAGCCGCGTGGTGATGTGTTTCGTGGAAGTGGCAGGCGTGAGTACAAGGCTCACCGCCTTCTTTAGCACATGTGCCTCACAGTGCACAGCCTCTCACTCGCAGGCGTGCCACTACGGCTGCCGCGATGGGGCAGGAGGTGCCCGACTACTCTCCGACTCCCTTGGGACTATCTACTGCACCCGGGAATCCGTTTTGGCCGCCTGGTGATGTGTTTCGTGGAAGTGGCAGGCGTGAGTACAAGGCTCAGCCCTTACACCTTGCACAGCTTCTCACTCTCACGCATGCCACTCCGTCGCCCGTGCTTTGCCGGAGTTGCGCGTCTATTGCCGAGGTTCCCCTGGGTCTAGTGCACCTGGGATTTCATTTTGGTGGCGTTGTCATGCGTTTCGTGGAAGTGGCAGGCGTGAGTGCAAGGCTCACCGCCTTCTTTAGCACATGTGCCTCGTAGTGCACAGCCTCTCACTCGCAGGCGTGCCACTACGGCTGCCGTGACATGGCAGGAGGTGCGCGTCTACTGCCCAACTCCCCTGGGACTATCTACTGCACCCGGGAATAACTTCTGGCCGCGTGGTGATGTGTTTCGTGGAAGTGGCAGGCGTGAGTACAAGACTCACCGCCTTCTTTAGCACATGTGCCTCACAGTGCACAGCCTCTCACTCGCAGGCGTGCCACTACGGCTGCCGCGATGGGGCAGGAGGTGCCCGACTACTCTCCGACTCCCTTGGGACTATCTACTGCACCCGGGAATCCGTTTTGGCCGCCTGGTGATGTGTTTCGTGGAAGTGGCAGGCGTGAGTACAAGGCTCAGCCCTTACACCTTGCACAGCTTCTCACTCTCACGCATGCCACTCCGTCGCCCGTGCTTTGCCGGAGTTGCGCGTCTATTGCCGAGGTTCCCCTGGGTCTAGTGCACCTGGGATTTCATTTTGGTGGCGTTGTCATGCGTTTCGTGGAAGTGGCAGGCGTGAGTGCAAGGCTCACCGCCTTCTTTAGCACATGTGCCTCGTAGTGCACAGCCTCTCACTCGCAGGCGTGCCACTACGGCTGCCGTGACATGGCAGGAGGTGCGCGTCTACTGCCCAACTCCCCTGGGACTATCTAGTGCACGCGGGAATCCATTTTAGCCGCGTGGTGATGTGTTTCGTGGAAGTGGCAGGCGTGAGTACAAGACTCACCGCCTTCTTTAGCACATGTGCCTCACAGTGCACAGCCTCTCACTCGCAGGCGTGCCACTACGGCTGCCGCGATGGGGCAGGAGGTGCCCGACTACTCTCCGACTCCCTTGGGACTATCTACTGCACCCGGGAATCCGTTTTGGCCGCCTGGTGATGTGTTTCGTGGAAGTGGCAGGCGTGAGTACAAGGCTCAGCCCTTACACCTTGCACAGCTTCTCACTCTCACGCATGCCACTCCGTCGCCCGTGCTTTGCCGGAGTTGCGCGTCTATTGCCGAGGTTCCCCTGGGTCTAGTGCACCTGGGATTTCATTTTGGTGGCGTTGTCATGCGTTTCGTGGAAGTGGCAGGCGTGAGTGCAAGGCTCACCGCCTTCTTTAGCACATGTGCCTCGTAGTGCACAGCCTCTCACTCGCAGGCGTGCCACTACGGCTGCCGTGACATGGCAGGAGGTGCGCGTCTACTGCCCAACTCCCCTGGGACTATCTACTGCACGCGGGAATCCATTTTAGCCGCGTGGTGATGTGTTTCGTGGAAGTGGCAGGCGTGAGTACAAGACTCACCGCCTTCTTTAGCACATGTGCCTCACAGTGCACAGCCTCTCACTCGCAGGCGTGCCACTACGGCTGCCGCGATGGGGCAGGAGGTGCCCGACTACTCTCCGACTCCCTTGGGACTATCTACTGCACCCGGGAATCCGTTTTGGCCGCCTGGTGATGAGTTTCGTGGAAGTGGCAGGCGTGAGTACAAGGCTCAGCCCTTACACCTTGCACAGCTTCTCACTCTCACGCATGCCACTCCGTCGCCCGTGCTTTGCCGGAGTTGCGCGTCTATTGCCGAGGTTCCCCTGGGTCTAGTGCACCTGGGATTTCATTTTGGTGGCGTTGTCATGCGTTTCGTGGAAGTGGCAGGCGTGAGTGCAAGGCTCACCGCCTTCTTTAGCACATGTGCCTCGTAGTGCACAGCCTCTCACTCGCAGGCGTGCCACTACGGCTGCCGTGACATGGCAGGAGGTGCGCGTCTACTGCCCAACTCCCCTGGGACTATCTAGTGCACGCGGGAATCCATTTTAGCCGCGTGGTGATGTGTTTCGTGGAAGTGGCAGGCGTGAGTACAAGGCTCACCGCCTTCTTTAGCACATGTGCCTCACAGTGCACAGCCTCTCACTCGCAGGCGTGCCACTACGGCTGCCGCGATGGGGCAGGAGGTGCCCGACTACTCTCCGACTCCCTTGGGACTATCTACTGCACCCGGGAATCCGTTTTGGCCGCCTGGTGATGTGTTTCGTGGAAGTGGCAGGCGTGAGTACAAGGCTCAGCCCTTACACCTTGCACAGCTTCTCACTCTCACGCATGTCACTCCGTCGCCCGTGCTTTGCCGGAGTTGCGCGTCTATTGCCGAGGTTCCCCTGGGTCTAGTGCACCTGGGATTTCATTTTGGTGGCGTTGTCATGCGTTTCGTGGAAGTGGCAGGCGTGAGTGCAAGGCTCACCGCCTTCTTTAGCACATGTGCCTCGTAGTGCACAGCCTCTCACTCGCAGGCGTGCCACTACGGCTGCCGTGACATGGCAGGAGGTGCGCGTCTACTGCCCAACTCCCCTGGGACTATCTACTGCACGCGGGAATCCATTTTAGCCGCGTGGTGATGTGTTTCGTGGAAGTGGCAGGCGTGAGTACAAGACTCACCGCCTTCTTTAGCACATGTGCCTCACAGTGCACAGCCTCTCACTCGCAGGCGTGCCACTACGGCTGCCGCGATGGGGCAGGAGGTGCCCGACTACTCTCCGACTCCCTTGGGACTATCTACTGCACCCGGGAATCCGTTTTGGCCGCCTGGTGATGAGTTTCGTGGAAGTGGCAGGCGTGAGTACAAGGCTCAGCCCTTACACCTTGCACAGCTTCTCACTCTCACGCATGCCACTCCGTCGCCCGTGCTTTGCCGGAGTTGCGCGTCTATTGCCGAGGTTCCCCTGGGTCTAGTGCACCTGGGATTTCATTTTGGTGGCGTTGTCATGCGTTTCGTGGAAGTGGCAGGCGTGAGTGCAAGGCTCACCGCCTTCTTTAGCACATGTGCCTCGTAGTGCACAGCCTCTCACTCGCAGGCGTGCCACTACGGCTGCCGTGACATGGCAGGAGGTGCGCGTCTACTGCCCAACTCCCCTGGGACTATCTAGTGCACGCGGGAATCCATTTTAGCCGCGTGGTGATGTGTTTCGTGGAAGTGGCAGGCGTGAGTACAAGGCTCACCGCCTTCTTTAGCACATGTGCCTCACAGTGCACAGCCTCTCACTCGCAGGCGTGCCACTACGGCTGCCGCGATGGGGCAGGAGGTGCCCGACTACTCTCCGACTCCCTTGGGACTATCTACTGCACCCGGGAATCCGTTTTGGCCGCCTGGTGATGTGTTTCGTGGAAGTGGCAGGCGTGAGTACAAGGCTCAGCCCTTACACCTTGCACAGCTTCTCACTCTCACGCATGCCACTCCGTCGCCCGTGCTTTGCCGGAGTTGCGCGTCTATTGCCGAGGTTCCCCTGGGTCTAGTGCACCTGGGATTTCATTTTGGTGGCGTTGTCATGCGTTTCGTGGAAGTGGCAGGCGTGAGTGCAAGGCTCACCGCCTTCTTTAGCACATGTGCCTCGTAGTGCACAGCCTCTCACTCGCAGGCGTGCCACTACGGCTGCCGTGACATGGCAGGAGGTGCGCGTCTACTGCCCAACTCCCCTGGGACTATCTACTGCACCCGGGAATAACTTCTGGCCGCGTGGTGATGTGTTTCGTGGAAGTGGCAGGCGTGAGTACAAGACTCACCGCCTTCTTTAGCACATGTGCCTCACAGTGCACAGCCTCTCACTCGCAGGCGTGCCACTACGGCTGCCGCGATGGGGCAGGAGGTGCCCGACTACTCTCCGACTCCCTTGGGACTATCTACTGCACCCGGGAATCCGTTTTGGCCGCCTGGTGATGTGTTTCGTGGAAGTGGCAGGCGTGAGTACAAGGCTCAGCCCTTACACCTTGCACAGCTTCTCACTCTCACGCATGCCACTCCGTCGCCCGTGCTTTGCCGGAGTTGCGCGTCTATTGCCGAGGTTCCCCTGGGTCTAGTGCACCTGGGATTTCATTTTGGTGGCGTTGTCATGCGTTTCGTGGAAGTGGCAGGCGTGAGTGCAAGGCTCACCGCCTTCTTTAGCACATGTGCCTCGTAGTGCACAGCCTCTCACTCGCAGGCGTGCCACTACGGCTGCCGTGACATGGCAGGAGGTGCGCGTCTACTGCCCAACTCCCCTGGGACTATCTAGTGCACGCGGGAATCCATTTTAGCCGCGTGGTGATGTGTTTCGTGGAAGTGGCAGGCGTGAGTACAAGACTCACCGCCTTCTTTAGCACATGTGCCTCACAGTGCACAGCCTCTCACTCGCAGGCGTGCCACTACGGCTGCCGCGATGGGGCAGGAGGTGCCCGACTACTCTCCGACTCCCTTGGGACTATCTACTGCACCCGGGAATCCGTTTTGGCCGCCTGGTGATGTGTTTCGTGGAAGTGGCAGGCGTGAGTACAAGGCTCAGCCCTTACACCTTGCACAGCTTCTCACTCTCACGCATGCCACTCCGTCGCCCGTGCTTTGCCGGAGTTGCGCGTCTATTGCCGAGGTTCCCCTGGGTCTAGTGCACCTGGGATTTCATTTTGGTGGCGTTGTCATGCGTTTCGTGGAAGTGGCAGGCGTGAGTGCAAGGCTCACCGCCTTCTTTAGCACATGTGCCTCGTAGTGCACAGCCTCTCACTCGCAGGCGTGCCACTACGGCTGCCGTGACATGGCAGGAGGTGCGCGTCTACTGCCCAACTCCCCTGGGACTATCTACTGCACGCGGGAATCCATTTTAGCCGCGTGGTGATGTGTTTCGTGGAAGTGGCAGGCGTGAGTACAAGACTCACCGCCTTCTTTAGCACATGTGCCTCACAGTGCACAGCCTCTCACTCGCAGGCGTGCCACTACGGCTGCCGCGATGGGGCAGGAGGTGCCCGACTACTCTCCGACTCCCTTGGGACTATCTACTGCACCCGGAAATCCGTTTTGGCCGCCTGGTGATGAGTTTCGTGGAAGTGGCAGGCGTGAGTACAAGGCTCAGCCCTTACACCTTGCACAGCTTCTCACTCTCACGCATGCCACTCCGTCGCCCGTGCTTTGCCGGAGTTGCGCGTCTATTGCCGAGGTTCCCCTGGGTCTAGTGCACCTGGGATTTCATTTTGGTGGCGTTGTCATGCGTTTCGTGGAAGTGGCAGGCGTGAGTGCAAGGCTCACCGCCTTCTTTAGCACATGTGCCTCGTAGTGCACAGCCTCTCACTCGCAGGCGTGCCACTACGGCTGCCGTGACATGGCAGGAGGTGCGCGTCTACTGCCCAACTCCCCTGGGACTATCTAGTGCACGCGGGAATCCATTTTAGCCGCGTGGTGATGTGTTTCGTGGAAGTGGCAGGCGTGAGTACAAGGCTCACCGCCTTCTTTAGCACATGTGCCTCACAGTGCACAGCCTCTCACTCGCAGGCGTGCCACTACGGCTGCCGCGATGGGGCAGGAGGTGCCCGACTACTCTCCGACTCCCTTGGGACTATCTACTGCACCCGGGAATCCGTTTTGGCCGCCTGGTGATGTGTTTCGTGGAAGTGGCAGGCGTGAGTACAAGGCTCAGCCCTTACACCTTGCACAGCTTCTCACTCTCACGCATGCCACTCCGTCGCCCGTGCTTTGCCGGAGTTGCGCGTCTATTGCCGAGGTTCCCCTGGGTCTAGTGCACCTGGGATTTCATTTTGGTGGCGTTGTCATGCGTTTCGTGGAAGTGGCAGGCGTGAGTGCAAGGCTCACCGCCTTCTTTAGCACATGTGCCTCGTAGTGCACAGCCTCTCACTCGCAGGCGTGCCACTACGGCTGCCGTGACATGGCAGGAGGTGCGCGTCTACTGCCCAACTCCCCTGGGACTATCTACTGCACCCGGGAATAACTTCTGGCCGCGTGGTGATGTGTTTCGTGGAAGTGGCAGGCGTGAGTACAAGACTCACCGCCTTCTTTAGCACATGTGCCTCACAGTGCACAGCCTCTCACTCGCAGGCGTGCCACTACGGCTGCCGCGATGGGGCAGGAGGTGCCCGACTACTCTCCGACTCCCTTGGGACTATCTACTGCACCCGGGAATCCGTTTTGGCCGCCTGGTGATGTGTTTCGTGGAAGTGGCAGGCGTGAGTACAAGGCTCAGCCCTTACACCTTGCACAGCTTCTCACTCTCACGCATGCCACTCCGTCGCCCGTGCTTTGCCGGAGTTGCGCGTCTATTGCCGAGGTTCCCCTGGGTCTAGTGCACCTGGGATTTCATTTTGGTGGCGTTGTCATGCGTTTCGTGGAAGTGGCAGGCGTGAGTGCAAGGCTCACCGCCTTCTTTAGCACATGTGCCTCGTAGTGCACAGCCTCTCACTCGCAGGCGTGCCACTACGGCTGCCGTGACATGGCAGGAGGTGCGCGTCTACTGCCCAACTCCCCTGGGACTATCTAGTGCACGCGGGAATCCATTTTAGCCGCGTGGTGATGTGTTTCGTGGAAGTGGCAGGCGTGAGTACAAGACTCACCGCCTTCTTTAGCACATGTGCCTCACAGTGCACAGCCTCTCACTCGCAGGCGTGCCACTACGGCTGCCGCGATGGGGCAGGAGGTGCCCGACTACTCTCCGACTCCCTTGGGACTATCTACTGCACCCGGGAATCCGTTCTGGCCGCCTGGTGATGTGTTTCGTGGAAGTGGCAGGCGTGAGTACAAGGCTCAGCCCTTACACCTTGCACAGCTTCTCACTCTCACGCATGCCACTCCGTCGCCCGTGCTTTGCCGGAGTTGCGCGTCTATTGCCGAGGTTCCCCTGGGTCTAGTGCACCTGGGATTTCATTTTGGTGGCGTTGTCATGCGTTTCGTGGAAGTGGCAGGCGTGAGTGCAAGGCTCACCGCCTTCTTTAGCACATGTGCCTCGTAGTGCACAGCCTCTCACTCGCAGGCGTGCCACTACGGCTGCCGTGACATGGCAGGAGGTGCGCGTCTACTGCCCAACTCCCCTGGGACTATCTACTGCACGCGGGAATCCATTTTAGCCGCGTGGTGATGTGTTTCGTGGAAGTGGCAGGCGTGAGTACAAGACTCACCGCCTTCTTTAGCACATGTGCCTCACAGTGCACAGCCTCTCACTCGCAGGCGTGCCACTACGGCTGCCGCGATGGGGCAGGAGGTGCCCGACTACTCTCCGACTCCCTTGGGACTATCTACTGCACCCGGGAATCCGTTTTGGCCGCCTGGTGATGAGTTTCGTGGAAGTGGCAGGCGTGAGTACAAGGCTCAGCCCTTACACCTTGCACAGCTTCTCACTCTCACGCATGCCACTCCGTCGCCCGTGCTTTGCCGGAGTTGCGCGTCTATTGCCGAGGTTCCCCTGGGTCTAGTGCACCTGGGATTTCATTTTGGTGGCGTTGTCATGCGTTTCGTGGAAGTGGCAGGCGTGAGTGCAAGGCTCACCGCCTTCTTTAGCACATGTGCCTCGTAGTGCACAGCCTCTCACTCGCAGGCGTGCCACTACGGCTGCCGTGACATGGCAGGAGGTGCGCGTCTACTGCCCAACTCCCCTGGGACTATCTAGTGCACGCGGGAATCCATTTTAGCCGCGTGGTGATGTGTTTCGTGGAAGTGGCAGGCGTGAGTACAAGGCTCACCGCCTTCTTTAGCACATGTGCCTCACAGTGCACAGCCTCTCACTCGCAGGCGTGCCACTACGGCTGCCGCGATGGGGCAGGAGGTGCCCGACTACTCTCCGACTCCCTTGGGACTATCTACTGCACCCGGGAATCCGTTTTGGCCGCCTGGTGATGTGTTTCGTGGAAGTGGCAGGCGTGAGTACAAGGCTCAGCCCTTACACCTTGCACAGCTTCTCACTCTCACGCATGCCACTCCGTCGCCCGTGCTTTGCCGGAGTTGCGCGTCTATTGCCGAGGTTCCCCTGGGTCTAGTGCACCTGGGATTTCATTTTGGTGGCGTTGTCATGCGTTTCGTGGAAGTGGCAGGCGTGAGTGCAAGGCTCACCGCCTTCTTTAGCACATGTGCCTCGTAGTGCACAGCCTCTCACTCGCAGGCGTGCCACTACGGCTGCCGTGACATGGCAGGAGGTGCGCGTCTACTGCCCAACTCCCCTGGGACTATCTACTGCACCCGGGAATAACTTCTGGCCGCGTGGTGATGTGTTTCGTGGAAGTGGCAGGCGTGAGTACAAGACTCACCGCCTTCTTTAGCACATGTGCCTCACAGTGCACAGCCTCTCACTCGCAGGCGTGCCACTACGGCTGCCGCGATGGGGCAGGAGGTGCCCGACTACTCTCCGACTCCCTTGGGACTATCTACTGCACCCGGGAATCCGTTTTGGCCGCCTGGTGATGAGTTTCGTGGAAGTGGCAGGCGTGAGTACAAGGCTCAGCCCTTACACCTTGCACAGCTTCTCACTCTCACGCATGCCACTCCGTCGCCCGTGCTTTGCCGGAGTTGCGCGTCTATTGCCGAGGTTCCCCTGGGTCTAGTGCACCTGGGATTTCATTTTGGTGGCGTTGTCATGCGTTTCGTGGAAGTGGCAGGCGTGAGTGCAAGGCTCACCGCCTTCTTTAGCACATGTGCCTCGTAGTGCACAGCCTCTCACTCGCAGGCGTGCCACTACGGCTGCCGTGACATGGCAGGAGGTGCGCGTCTACTGCCCAACTCCCCTGGGACTATCTACTGCACGCGGGAATCCATTTTAGCCGCGTGGTGATGTGTTTCGTGGAAGTGGCAGGCGTGAGTACAAGACTCACCGCCTTCTTTAGCACATGTGCCTCACAGTGCACAGCCTCTCACTCGCAGGCGTGCCACTACGGCTGCCGCGATGGGGCAGGAGGTGCCCGACTACTCTCCGACTCCCTTGGGACTATCTACTGCACCCGGGAATCCGTTTTGGCCGCCTGGTGATGAGTTTCGTGGAAGTGGCAGGCGTGAGTACAAGGCTCAGCCCTTACACCTTGCACAGCTTCTCACTCTCACGCATGCCACTCCGTCGCCCGTGCTTTGCCGGAGTTGCGCGTCTATTGCCGAGGTTCCCCTGGGTCTAGTGCACCTGGGATTTCATTTTGGTGGCGTTGTCATGCGTTTCGTGGAAGTGGCAGGCGTGAGTGCAAGGCTCACCGCCTTCTTTAGCACATGTGCCTCGTAGTGCACAGCCTCTCACTCGCAGGCGTGCCACTACGGCTGCCGTGACATGGCAGGAGGTGCGCGTCTACTGCCCAACTCCCCTGGGACTATCTAGTGCACGCGGGAATCCATTTTAGCCGCGTGGTGATGTGTTTCGTGGAAGTGGCAGGCGTGAGTACAAGACTCACCGCCTTCTTTAGCACATGTGCCTCACAGTGCACAGCCTCTCACTCGCAGGCGTGCCACTACGGCTGCCGCGATGGGGCAGGAGGTGCCCGACTACTCTCCGACTCCCTTGGGACTATCTACTGCACCCGGGAATCCGTTTTGGCCGCCTGGTGATGTGTTTCGTGGAAGTGGCAGGCGTGAGTACAAGGCTCAGCCCTTACACCTTGCACAGCTTCTCACTCTCACGCATGCCACTCCGTCGCCCGTGCTTTGCCGGAGTTGCGCGTCTATTGCCGAGGTTCCCCTGGGTCTAGTGCACCTGGGATTTCATTTTGGTGGCGTTGTCATGCGTTTCGTGGAAGTGGCAGGCGTGAGTGCAAGGCTCACCGCCTTCTTTAGCACATGTGCCTCGTAGTGCACAGCCTCTCACTCGCAGGCGTGCCACTACGGCTGCCGTGACATGGCAGGAGGTGCGCGTCTACTGCCCAACTCCCCTGGGACTATCTACTGCACGCGGGAATCCATTTTAGCCGCGTGGTGATGTGTTTCGTGGAAGTGGCAGGCGTGAGTACAAGACTCACCGCCTTCTTTAGCACATGTGCCTCACAGTGCACAGCCTCTCACTCGCAGGCGTGCCACTACGGCTGCCGCGATGGGGCAGGAGGTGCCCGACTACTCTCCGACTCCCTTGGGACTATCTACTGCACCCGGGAATCCGTTTTGGCCGCCTGGTGATGAGTTTCGTGGAAGTGGCAGGCGTGAGTACAAGGCTCAGCCCTTACACCTTGCACAGCTTCTCACTCTCACGCATGCCACTCCGTCGCCCGTGCTTTGCCGGAGTTGCGCGTCTATTGCCGAGGTTCCCCTGGGTCTAGTGCACCTGGGATTTCATTTTGGTGGCGTTGTCATGCGTTTCGTGGAAGTGGCAGGCGTGAGTGCAAGGCTCACCGCCTTCTTTAGCACATGTGCCTCGTAGTGCACAGCCTCTCACTCGCAGGCGTGCCACTACGGCTGCCGTGACATGGCAGGAGGTGCGCGTCTACTGCCCAACTCCCCTGGGACTATCTAGTGCACGCGGGAATCCATTTTAGCCGCGTGGTGATGTGTTTCGTGGAAGTGGCAGGCGTGAGTACAAGGCTCACCGCCTTCTTTAGCACATGTGCCTCACAGTGCACAGCCTCTCACTCGCAGGCGTGCCACTACGGCTGCCGCGATGGGGCAGGAGGTGCCCGACTACTCTCCGACTCCCTTGGGACTATCTACTGCACCCGGGAATCCGTTTTGGCCGCCTGGTGATGTGTTTCGTGGAAGTGGCAGGCGTGAGTACAAGGCTCAGCCCTTACACCTTGCACAGCTTCTCACTCTCACGCATGCCACTCCGTCGCCCGTGCTTTGCCGGAGTTGCGCGTCTATTGCCGAGGTTCCCCTGGGTCTAGTGCACCTGGGATTTCATTTTGGTGGCGTTGTCATGCGTTTCGTGGAAGTGGCAGGCGTGAGTGCAAGGCTCACCGCCTTCTTTAGCACATGTGCCTCGTAGTGCACAGCCTCTCACTCGCAGGCGTGCCACTACGGCTGCCGTGACATGGCAGGAGGTGCGCGTCTACTGCCCAACTCCCCTGGGACTATCTACTGCACGCGGGAATCCATTTTAGCCGCGTGGTGATGTGTTTCGTGGAAGTGGCAGGCGTGAGTACAAGACTCACCGCCTTCTTTAGCACATGTGCCTCACAGTGCACAGCCTCTCACTCGCAGGCGTGCCACTACGGCTGCCGCGATGGGGCAGGAGGTGCCCGACTACTCTCCGACTCCCTTGGGACTATCTACTGCACCCGGGAATCCGTTTTGGCCGCCTGGTGATGAGTTTCGTGGAAGTGGCAGGCGTGAGTACAAGGCTCAGCCCTTACACCTTGCACAGCTTCTCACTCTCACGCATGCCACTCCGTCGCCCGTGCTTTGCCGGAGTTGCGCGTCTATTGCCGAGGTTCCCCTGGGTCTAGTGCACCTGGGATTTCATTTTGGTGGCGTTGTCATGCGTTTCGTGGAAGTGGCAGGCGTGAGTGCAAGGCTCACCGCCTTCTTTAGCACATGTGCCTCGTAGTGCACAGCCTCTCACTCGCAGGCGTGCCACTACGGCTGCCGTGACATGGCAGGAGGTGCGCGTCTACTGCCCAACTCCCCTGGGACTATCTAGTGCACGCGGGAATCCATTTTAGCCGCGTGGTGATGTGTTTCGTGGAAGTGGCAGGCGTGAGTACAAGGCTCACCGCCTTCTTTAGCACATGTGCCTCACAGTGCACAGCCTCTCACTCGCAGGCGTGCCACTACGGCTGCCGCGATGGGGCAGGAGGTGCCCGACTACTCTCCGACTCCCTTGGGACTATCTACTGCACCCGGGAATCCGTTTTGGCCGCCTGGTGATGTGTTTCGTGGAAGTGGCAGGCGTGAGTACAAGGCTCAGCCCTTACACCTTGCACAGCTTCTCACTCTCACGCATGCCACTCCGTCGCCCGTGCTTTGCCGGAGTTGCGCGTCTATTGCCGAGGTTCCCCTGGGTCTAGTGCACCTGGGATTTCATTTTGGTGGCGTTGTCATGCGTTTCGTGGAAGTGGCAGGCGTGAGTGCAAGGCTCACCGCCTTCTTTAGCACATGTGCCTCGTAGTGCACAGCCTCTCACTCGCAGGCGTGCCACTACGGCTGCCGTGACATGGCAGGAGGTGCGCGTCTACTGCCCAACTCCCCTGGGACTATCTACTGCACCCGGGAATAACTTCTGGCCGCGTGGTGATGTGTTTCGTGGAAGTGGCAGGCGTGAGTACAAGACTCACCGCCTTCTTTAGCACATGTGCCTCACAGTGCACAGCCTCTCACTCGCAGGCGTGCCACTACGGCTGCCGCGATGGGGCAGGAGGTTCCCGACTACTCTCCGACTCCCTTGGGACTATCTACTGCACCCGGGAATCCGTTTTGGCCGCCTGGTGATGAGTTTCGTGGAAGTGGCAGGCGTGAGTACAAGGCTCAGCCCTTACACCTTGCACAGCTTCTCACTCTCACGCATGCCACTCCGTCGCCCGTGCTTTGCCGGAGTTGCGCGTCTATTGCCGAGGTTCCCCTGGGTCTAGTGCACCTGGGATTTCATTTTGGTGGCGTTGTCATGCGTTTCGTGGAAGTGGCAGGCGTGAGTGCAAGGCTCACCGCCTTCTTTAGCACATGTGCCTCGTAGTGCACAGCCTCTCACTCGCAGGCGTGCCACTACGGCTGCCGTGACATGGCAGGAGGTGCGCGTCTACTGCCCAACTCCCCTGGGACTATCTAGTGCACGCGGGAATCCATTTTAGCCGCGTGGTGATGTGTTTCGTGGAAGTGGCAGGCGTGAGTACAAGACTCACCGCCTTCTTTAGCACATGTGCCTCACAGTGCACAGCCTGTCACTCGCAGGCGTGCCACTACGGCTGCCGCGATGGGGCAGGAGGTGCCCGACTACTCTCCGACTCCCTTGGGACTATCTACTGCACCCGGGAATCCGTTTTGGCCGCCTGGTGATGTGTTTCGTGGAAGTGGCAGGCGTGAGTACAAGGCTCAGCCCTTACACCTTGCACAGCTTCTCACTCTCACGCATGCCACTCCGTCGCCCGTGCTTTGCCGGAGTTGCGCGTCTATTGCCGAGGTTCCCCTGGGTCTAGTGCACCTGGGATTTCATTTTGGTGGCGTTGTCATGCGTTTCGTGGAAGTGGCAGGCGTGAGTGCAAGGCTCACCGCCTTCTTTAGCACATGTGCCTCGTAGTGCACAGCCTCTCACTCGCAGGCGTGCCACTACGGCTGCCGTGACATGGCAGGAGGTGCGCGTCTACTGCCCAACTCCCCTGGGACTATCTACTGCACCCGGGAATAACTTCTGGCCGCGTGGTGATGTGTTTCGTGGAAGTGGCAGGCGTGAGTACAAGACTCACCGCCTTCTTTAGCACATGTGCCTCACAGTGCACAGCCTCTCACTCGCAGGCGTGCCACTACGGCTGCCGCGATGGGGCAGGAGGTGCCCGACTACTCTCCGACTCCCTTGGGACTATCTACTGCACCCGGGAATCCGTTTTGGCCGCCTGGTGATGTGTTTCGTGGAAGTGGCAGGCGTGAGTACAAGGCTCAGCCCTTACACCTTGCACAGCTTCTCACTCTCACGCATGCCACTCCGTCGCCCGTGCTTTGCCGGAGTTGCGCGTCTATTGCCGAGGTTCCCCTGGGTCTAGTGCACCTGGGATTTCATTTTGGTGGCGTTGTCATGCGTTTCGTGGAAGTGGCAGGCGTGAGTGCAAGGCTCACCGCCTTCTTTAGCACATGTGCCTCGTAGTGCACAGCCTCTCACTCGCAGGCGTGCCACTACGGCTGCCGTGACATGGCAGGAGGTGCGCGTCTACTGCCCAACTCCCCTGGGACTATCTAGTGCACGCGGGAATCCATTTTAGCCGCGTGGTGATGTGTTTCGTGGAAGTGGCAGGCGTGAGTACAAGACTCACCGCCTTCTTTAGCACATGTGCCTCACAGTGCACAGCCTCTCACTCGCAGGCGTGCCACTACGGCTGCCGCGATGGGGCAGGAGGTGCCCGACTACTCTCCGACTCCCTTGGGACTATCTACTGCACCCGGGAATCCGTTCTGGCCGCCTGGTGATGTGTTTCGTGGAAGTGGCAGGCGTGAGTACAAGGCTCAGCCCTTACACCTTGCACAGCTTCTCACTCTCACGCATGCCACTCCGTCGCCCGTGCTTTGCCGGAGTTGCGCGTCTATTGCCGAGGTTCCCCTGGGTCTAGTGCACCTGGGATTTCATTTTGGTGGCGTTGTCATGCGTTTCGTGGAAGTGGCAGGCGTGAGTGCAAGGCTCACCGCCTTCTTTAGCACATGTGCCTCGTAGTGCACAGCCTCTCACTCGCAGGCGTGCCACTACGGCTGCCGTGACATGGCAGGAGGTGCGCGTCTACTGCCCAACTCCCCTGGGACTATCTACTGCACGCGGGAATCCATTTTAGCCGCGTGGTGATGTGTTTCGTGGAAGTGGCAGGCGTGAGTACAAGACTCACCGCCTTCTTTAGCACATGTGCCTCACAGTGCACAGCCTCTCACTCGCAGGCGTGCCACTACGGCTGCCGCGATGGGGCAGGAGGTGCCCGACTACTCTCCGACTCCCTTGGGACTATCTACTGCACCCGGGAATCCGTTTTGGCCGCCTGGTGATGAGTTTCGTGGAAGTGGCAGGCGTGAGTACAAGGCTCAGCCCTTACACCTTGCACAGCTTCTCACTCTCACGCATGCCACTCCGTCGCCCGTGCTTTGCCGGAGTTGCGCGTCTATTGCCGAGGTTCCCCTGGGTCTAGTGCACCTGGGATTTCATTTTGGTGGCGTTGTCATGCGTTTCGTGGAAGTGGCAGGCGTGAGTGCAAGGCTCACCGCCTTCTTTAGCACATGTGCCTCGTAGTGCACAGCCTCTCACTCGCAGGCGTGCCACTACGGCTGCCGTGACATGGCAGGAGGTGCGCGTCTACTGCCCAACTCCCCTGGGACTATCTAGTGCACGCGGGAATCCATTTTAGCCGCGTGGTGATGTGTTTCGTGGAAGTGGCAGGCGTGAGTACAAGGCTCACCGCCTTCTTTAGCACATGTGCCTCACAGTGCACAGCCTCTCACTCGCAGGCGTGCCACTACGGCTGCCGCGATGGGGCAGGAGGTGCCCGACTACTCTCCGACTCCCTTGGGACTATCTACTGCACCCGGGAATCCGTTTTGGCCGCCTGGTGATGTGTTTCGTGGAAGTGGCAGGCGTGAGTACAAGGCTCAGCCCTTACACCTTGCACAGCTTCTCACTCTCACGCATGCCACTCCGTCGCCCGTGCTTTGCCGGAGTTGCGCGTCTATTGCCGAGGTTCCCCTGGGTCTAGTGCACCTGGGATTTCATTTTGGTGGCGTTGTCATGCGTTTCGTGGAAGTGGCAGGCGTGAGTGCAAGGCTCACCGCCTTCTTTAGCACATGTGCCTCGTAGTGCACAGCCTCTCACTCGCAGGCGTGCCACTACGGCTGCCGTGACATGGCAGGAGGTGCGCGTCTACTGCCCAACTCCCCTGGGACTATCTACTGCACGCGGGAATCCATTTTAGCCGCGTGGTGATGTGTTTCGTGGAAGTGGCAGGCGTGAGTACAAGACTCACCGCCTTCTTTAGCACATGTGCCTCACAGTGCACAGCCTCTCACTCGCAGGCGTGCCACTACGGCTGCCGCGATGGGGCAGGAGGTGCCCGACTACTCTCCGACTCCCTTGGGACTATCTACTGCACCCGGGAATCCGTTTTGGCCGCCTGGTGATGAGTTTCGTGGAAGTGGCAGGCGTGAGTACAAGGCTCAGCCCTTACACCTTGCACAGCTTCTCACTCTCACGCATGCCACTCCGTCGCCCGTGCTTTGCCGGAGTTGCGCGTCTATTGCCGAGGTTCCCCTGGGTCTAGTGCACCTGGGATTTCATTTTGGTGGCGTTGTCATGCGTTTCGTGGAAGTGGCAGGCGTGAGTGCAAGGCTCACCGCCTTCTTTAGCACATGTGCCTCGTAGTGCACAGCCTCTCACTCGCAGGCGTGCCACTACGGCTGCCGTGACATGGCAGGAGGTGCGCGTCTACTGCCCAACTCCCCTGGGACTATCTAGTGCACGCGGGAATCCATTTTAGCCGCGTGGTGATGTGTTTCGTGGAAGTGGCAGGCGTGAGTACAAGGCTCACCGCCTTCTTTAGCACATGTGCCTCACAGTGCACAGCCTCTCACTCGCAGGCGTGCCACTACGGCTGCCGCGATGGGGCAGGAGGTGCCCGACTACTCTCCGACTCCCTTGGGACTATCTACTGCACCCGGGAATCCGTTTTGGCCGCCTGGTGATGTGTTTCGTGGAAGTGGCAGGCGTGAGTACAAGGCTCAGCCCTTACACCTTGCACAGCTTCTCACTCTCACGCATGCCACTCCGTCGCCCGTGCTTTGCCGGAGTTGCGCGTCTATTGCCGAGGTTCCCCTGGGTCTAGTGCACCTGGGATTTCATTTTGGTGGCGTTGTCATGCGTTTCGTGGAAGTGGCAGGCGTGAGTGCAAGGCTCACCGCCTTCTTTAGCACATGTGCCTCGTAGTGCACAGCCTCTCACTCGCAGGCGTGCCACTACGGCTGCCGTGACATGGCAGGAGGTGCGCGTCTACTGCCCAACTCCCCTGGGACTATCTACTGCACGCGGGAATCCATTTTAGCCGCGTGGTGATGTGTTTCGTGGAAGTGGCAGGCGTGAGTACAAGACTCACCGCCTTCTTTAGCACATGTGCCTCACAGTGCACAGCCTCTCACTCGCAGGCGTGCCACTACGGCTGCCGCGATGGGGCAGGAGGTGCCCGACTACTCTCCGACTCCCTTGGGACTATCTACTGCACCCGGGAATCCGTTTTGGCCGCCTGGTGATGAGTTTCGTGGAAGTGGCAGGCGTGAGTACAAGGCTCAGCCCTTACACCTTGCACAGCTTCTCACTCTCACGCATGCCACTCCGTCGCCCGTGCTTTGCCGGAGTTGCGCGTCTATTGCCGAGGTTCCCCTGGGTCTAGTGCACCTGGGATTTCATTTTGGTGGCGTTGTCATGCGTTTCGTGGAAGTGGCAGGCGTGAGTGCAAGGCTCACCGCCTTCTTTAGCACATGTGCCTCGTAGTGCACAGCCTCTCACTCGCAGGCGTGCCACTACGGCTGCCGTGACATGGCAGGAGGTGCGCGTCTACTGCCCAACTCCCCTGGGACTATCTAGTGCACGCGGGAATCCATTTTAGCCGCGTGGTGATGTGTTTCGTGGAAGTGGCAGGCGTGAGTACAAGGCTCACCGCCTTCTTTAGCACATGTGCCTCACAGTGCACAGCCTCTCACTCGCAGGCGTGCCACTACGGCTGCCGCGATGGGGCAGGAGGTGCCCGACTACTCTCCGACTCCCTTGGGACTATCTACTGCACCCGGGAATCCGTTTTGGCCGCCTGGTGATGTGTTTCGTGGAAGTGGCAGGCGTGAGTACAAGGCTCAGCCCTTACACCTTGCACAGCTTCTCACTCTCACGCATGCCACTCCGTCGCCCGTGCTTTGCCGGAGTTGCGCGTCTATTGCCGAGGTTCCCCTGGGTCTAGTGCACCTGGGATTTCATTTTGGTGGCGTTGTCATGCGTTTCGTGGAAGTGGCAGGCGTGAGTGCAAGGCTCACCGCCTTCTTTAGCACATGTGCCTCGTAGTGCACAGCCTCTCACTCGCAGGCGTGCCACTACGGCTGCCGTGACATGGCAGGAGGTGCGCGTCTACTGCCCAACTCCCCTGGGACTATCTACTGCACGCGGGAATCCATTTTAGCCGCGTGGTGATGTGTTTCGTGGAAGTGGCAGGCGTGAGTACAAGACTCACCGCCTTCTTTAGCACATGTGCCTCACAGTGCACAGCCTCTCACTCGCAGGCGTGCCACTACGGCTGCCGCGATGGGGCAGGAGGTGCCCGACTACTCTCCGACTCCCTTGGGACTATCTACTGCACCCGGGAATCCGTTTTGGCCGCCTGGTGATGAGTTTCGTGGAAGTGGCAGGCGTGAGTACAAGGCTCAGCCCTTACACCTTGCACAGCTTCTCACTCTCACGCATGCCACTCCGTCGCCCGTGCTTTGCCGGAGTTGCGCGTCTATTGCCGAGGTTCCCCTGGGTCTAGTGCACCTGGGATTTCATTTTGGTGGCGTTGTCATGCGTTTCGTGGAAGTGGCAGGCGTGAGTGCAAGGCTCACCGCCTTCTTTAGCACATGTGCCTCGTAGTGCACAGCCTCTCACTCGCAGGCGTGCCACTACGGCTGCCGTGACATGGCAGGAGGTGCGCGTCTACTGCCCAACTCCCCTGGGACTATCTAGTGCACGCGGGAATCCATTTTAGCCGCGTGGTGATGTGTTTCGTGGAAGTGGCAGGCGTGAGTACAAGGCTCACCGCCTTCTTTAGCACATGTGCCTCACAGTGCACAGCCTCTCACTCGCAGGCGTGCCACTACGGCTGCCGCGATGGGGCAGGAGGTGCCCGACTACTCTCCGACTCCCTTGGGACTATCTACTGCACCCGGGAATCCGTTTTGGCCGCCTGGTGATGTGTTTCGTGGAAGTGGCAGGCGTGAGTACAAGGCTCAGCCCTTACACCTTGCACAGCTTCTCACTCTCACGCATGCCACTCCGTCGCCCGTGCTTTGCCGGAGTTGCGCGTCTATTGCCGAGGTTCCCCTGGGTCTAGTGCACCTGGGATTTCATTTTGGTGGCGTTGTCATGCGTTTCGTGGAAGTGGCAGGCGTGAGTGCAAGGCTCACCGCCTTCTTTAGCACATGTGCCTCGTAGTGCACAGCCTCTCACTCGCAGGCGTGCCACTACGGCTGCCGTGACATGGCAGGAGGTGCGCGTCTACTGCCCAACTCCCCTGGGACTATCTACTGCACCCGGGAATAACTTCTGGCCGCGTGGTGATGTGTTTCGTGGAAGTGGCAGGCGTGAGTACAAGACTCACCGCCTTCTTTAGCACATGTGCCTCACAGTGCACAGCCTCTCACTCGCAGGCGTGCCACTACGGCTGCCGCGATGGGGCAGGAGGTGCCCGACTACTCTCCGACTCCCTTGGGACTATCTACTGCACCCGGGAATCCGTTTTGGCCGCCTGGTGATGTGTTTCGTGGAAGTGGCAGGCGTGAGTACAAGGCTCAGCCCTTACACCTTGCACAGCTTCTCACTCTCACGCATGCCACTCCGTCGCCCGTGCTTTGCCGGAGTTGCGCGTCTATTGCCGAGGTTCCCCTGGGTCTAGTGCACCTGGGATTTCATTTTGGTGGCGTTGTCATGCGTTTCGTGGAAGTGGCAGGCGTGAGTGCAAGGCTCACCGCCTTCTTTAGCACATGTGCCTCGTAGTGCACAGCCTCTCACTCGCAGGCGTGCCACTACGGCTGCCGTGACATGGCAGGAGGTGCGCCTCTACTGCCCAACTCCCCTGGGACTATCTAGTGCACGCGGGAATCCATTTTAGCCGCGTGGTGATGTGTTTCGTGGAAGTGGCAGGCGTGAGTACAAGACTCACCGCCTTCTTTAGCACATGTGCCTCACAGTGCACAGCCTCTCACTCGCAGGCGTGCCACTACGGCTGCCGCGATGGGGCAGGAGGTGCCCGACTACTCTCCGACTCCCTTGGGACTATCTACTGCACCCGGGAATCCGTTTTGGCCGCCTGGTGATGTGTTTCGTGGAAGTGGCAGGCGTGAGTACAAGGCTCAGCCCTTACACCTTGCACAGCTTCTCACTCTCACGCATGCCACTCCGTCGCCCGTGCTTTGCCGGAGTTGCGCGTCTATTGCCGAGGTTCCCCTGGGTCTAGTGCACCTGGGATTTCATTTTGGTGGCGTTGTCATGCGTTTCGTGGAAGTGGCAGGCGTGAGTGCAAGGCTCACCGCCTTCTTTAGCACATGTGCCTCGTAGTGCACAGCCTCTCACTCGCAGGCGTGCCACTACGGCTGCCGTGACATGGCAGGAGGTGCGCGTCTACTGCCCAACTCCCCTGGGACTATCTACTGCACGCGGGAATCCATTTTAGCCGCGTGGTGATGTGTTTCGTGGAAGTGGCAGGCGTGAGTACAAGACTCACCGCCTTCTTTAGCACATGTGCCTCACAGTGCACAGCCTCTCACTCGCAGGCGTGCCACTACGGCTGCCGCGATGGGGCAGGAGGTGCCCGACTACTCTCCGACTCCCTTGGGACTATCTACTGCACCCGGGAATCCGTTTTGGCCGCCTGGTGATGAGTTTCGTGGAAGTGGCAGGCGTGAGTACAAGGCTCAGCCCTTACACCTTGCACAGCTTCTCACTCTCACGCATGCCACTCCGTCGCCCGTGCTTTGCCGGAGTTGCGCGTCTATTGCCGAGGTTCCCCTGGGTCTAGTGCACCTGGGATTTCATTTTGGTGGCGTTGTCATGCGTTTCGTGGAAGTGGCAGGCGTGAGTGCAAGGCTCACCGCCTTCTTTAGCACATGTGCCTCGTAGTGCACAGCCTCTCACTCGCAGGCGTGCCACTACGGCTGCCGTGACATGGCAGGAGGTGCGCGTCTACTGCCCAACTCCCCTGGGACTATCTAGTGCACGCGGGAATCCATTTTAGCCGCGTGGTGATGTGTTTCGTGGAAGTGGCAGGCGTGAGTACAAGGCTCACCGCCTTCTTTAGCACATGTGCCTCACAGTGCACAGCCTCTCACTCGCAGGCGTGCCACTACGGCTGCCGCGATGGGGCAGGAGGTGCCCGACTACTCTCCGACTCCCTTGGGACTATCTACTGCACCCGGGAATCCGTTTTGGCCGCCTGGTGATGTGTTTCGTGGAAGTGGCAGGCGTGAGTACAAGGCTCAGCCCTTACACCTTGCACAGCTTCTCACTCTCACGCATGCCACTCCGTCGCCCGTGCTTTGCCGGAGTTGCGCGTCTATTGCCGAGGTTCCCCTGGGTCTAGTGCACCTGGGATTTCATTTTGGTGGCGTTGTCATGCGTTTCGTGGAAGTGGCAGGCGTGAGTGCAAGGCTCACCGCCTTCTTTAGCACATGTGCCTCGTAGTGCACAGCCTCTCACTCGCAGGCGTGCCACTACGGCTGCCGTGACATGGCAGGAGGTGCGCGTCTACTGCCCAACTCCCCTGGGACTATCTACTGCACGCGGGAATCCATTTTAGCCGCGTGGTGATGTGTTTCGTGGAAGTGGCAGGCGTGAGTACAAGACTCACCGCCTTCTTTAGCACATGTGCCTCACAGTGCACAGCCTCTCACTCGCAGGCGTGCCACTACGGCTGCCGCGATGGGGCAGGAGGTGCCCGACTACTCTCCGACTCCCTTGGGACTATCTACTGCACCCGGGAATCCGTTTTGGCCGCCTGGTGATGAGTTTCGTGGAAGTGGCAGGCGTGAGTACAAGGCTCAGCCCTTACACCTTGCACAGCTTCTCACTCTCACGCATGCCACTCCGTCGCCCGTGCTTTGCCGGAGTTGCGCGTCTATTGCCGAGGTTCCCCTGGGTCTAGTGCACCTGGGATTTCATTTTGGTGGCGTTGTCATGCGTTTCGTGGAAGTGGCAGGCGTGAGTGCAAGGCTCACCGCCTTCTTTAGCACATGTGCCTCGTAGTGCACAGCCTCTCACTCGCAGGCGTGCCACTACGGCTGCCGTGACATGGCAGGAGGTGCGCGTCTACTGCCCAACTCCCCTGGGACTATCTAGTGCACGCGGGAATCCATTTTAGCCGCGTGGTGATGTGTTTCGTGGAAGTGGCAGGCGTGAGTACAAGGCTCACCGCCTTCTTTAGCACATGTGCCTCACAGTGCACAGCCTCTCACTCGCAGGCGTGCCACTACGGCTGCCGCGATGGGGCAGGAGGTGCCCGACTACTCTCCGACTCCCTTGGGACTATCTACTGCACCCGGGAATCCGTTTTGGCCGCCTGGTGATGTGTTTCGTGGAAGTGGCAGGCGTGAGTACAAGGCTCAGCCCTTACACCTTGCACAGCTTCTCACTCTCACGCATGCCACTCCGTCGCCCGTGCTTTGCCGGAGTTGCGCGTCTATTGCCGAGGTTCCCCTGGGTCTAGTGCACCTGGGATTTCATTTTGGTGGCGTTGTCATGCGTTTCGTGGAAGTGGCAGGCGTGAGTGCAAGGCTCACCGCCTTCTTTAGCACATGTGCCTCGTAGTGCACAGCCTCTCACTCGCAGGCGTGCCACTACGGCTGCCGTGACATGGCAGGAGGTGCGCGTCTACTGCCCAACTCCCCTGGGACTATCTACTGCACCCGGGAATAACTTCTGGCCGCGTGGTGATGTGTTTCGTGGAAGTGGCAGGCGTGAGTACAAGACTCACCGCCTTCTTTAGCACATGTGCCTCACAGTGCACAGCCTCTCACTCGCAGGCGTGCCACTACGGCTGCCGCGATGGGGCAGGAGGTGCCCGACTACTCTCCGACTCCCTTGGGACTATCTACTGCACCCGGGAATCCGTTTTGGCCGCCTGGTGATGTGTTTCGTGGAAGTGGCAGGCGTGAGTACAAGGCTCAGCCCTTACACCTTGCACAGCTTCTCACTCTCACGCATGCCACTCCGTCGCCCGTGCTTTGCCGGAGTTGCGCGTCTATTGCCGAGGTTCCCCTGGGTCTAGTGCACCTGGGATTTCATTTTGGTGGCGTTGTCATGCGTTTCGTGGAAGTGGCAGGCGTGAGTGCAAGGCTCACCGCCTTCTTTAGCACATGTGCCTCGTAGTGCACAGCCTCTCACTCGCAGGCGTGCCACTACGGCTGCCGTGACATGGCAGGAGGTGCGCGTCTACTGCCCAACTCCCCTGGGACTATCTAGTGCACGCGGGAATCCATTTTAGCCGCGTGGTGATGTGTTTCGTGGAAGTGGCAGGCGTGAGTACAAGACTCACCGCCTTCTTTAGCACATGTGCCTCACAGTGCACAGCCTCTCACTCGCAGGCGTGCCACTACGGCTGCCGCGATGGGGCAGGAGGTGCCCGACTACTCTCCGACTCCCTTGGGACTATCTACTGCACCCGGGAATCCGTTTTGGCCGCCTGGTGATGTGTTTCGTGGAAGTGGCAGGCGTGAGTACAAGGCTCAGCCCTTACACCTTGCACAGCTTCTCACTCTCACGCATGCCACTCCGTCGCCCGTGCTTTGCCGGAGTTGCGCGTCTATTGCCGAGGTTCCCCTGGGTCTAGTGCACCTGGGATTTCATTTTGGTGGCGTTGTCATGCGTTTCGTGGAAGTGGCAGGCGTGAGTGCAAGGCTCACCGCCTTCTTTAGCACATGTGCCTCGTAGTGCACAGCCTCTCACTCGCAGGCGTGCCACTACGGCTGCCGTGACATGGCAGGAGGTGCGCGTCTACTGCCCAACTCCCCTGGGACTATCTACTGCACGCGGGAATCCATTTTAGCCGCGTGGTGATGTGTTTCGTGGAAGTGGCAGGCGTGAGTACAAGACTCACCGCCTTCTTTAGCACATGTGCCTCACAGTGCACAGCCTCTCACTCGCAGGCGTGCCACTACGGCTGCCGCGATGGGGCAGGAGGTGCCCGACTACTCTCCGACTCCCTTGGGACTATCTACTGCACCCGGGAATCCGTTTTGGCCGCCTGGTGATGAGTTTCGTGGAAGTGGCAGGCGTGAGTACAAGGCTCAGCCCTTACACCTTGCACAGCTTCTCACTCTCACGCATGCCACTCCGTCGCCCGTGCTTTGCCGGAGTTGCGCGTCTATTGCCGAGGTTCCCCTGGGTCTAGTGCACCTGGGATTTCATTTTGGTGGCGTTGTCATGCGTTTCGTGGAAGTGGCAGGCGTAAGTGCAAGGCTCACCGCCTTCTTTAGCACATGTGCCTCGTAGTGCACAGCCTCTCACTCGCAGGCGTGCCACTACGGCTGCCGTGACATGGCAGGAGGTGCGCGTCTACTGCCCAACTCCCCTGGGACTATCTACTGCACCCGGGAATAACTTCTGGCCGCGTGGTGATGTGTTTCGTGGAAGTGGCAGGCGTGAGTACAAGACTCACCGCCTTCTTTAGCACATGTGCCTCACAGTGCACAGCCTCTCACTCGCAGGCGTGCCACTACGGCTGCCGCGATGGGGCAGGAGGTGCCCGACTACTCTCCGACTCCCTTGGGACTATCTACTGCACCCGGGAATCCGTTTTGGCCGCCTGGTGATGTGTTTCGTGGAAGTGGCAGGCGTGAGTACAAGGCTCAGCCCTTACACCTTGCACAGCTTCTCACTCTCACGCATGCCACTCCGTCGCCCGTGCTTTGCCGGAGTTGCGCGTCTATTGCCGAGGTTCCCCTGGGTCTAGTGCACCTGGGATTTCATTTTGGTGGCGTTGTCATGCGTTTCGTGGAAGTGGCAGGCGTGAGTGCAAGGCTCACCGCCTTCTTTAGCACATGTGCCTCGTAGTGCACAGCCTCTCACTCGCAGGCGTGCCACTACGGCTGCCGTGACATGGCAGGAGGTGCGCGTCTACTGCCCAACTCCCCTGGGACTATCTACTGCACGCGGGAATCCATTTTAGCCGCGTGGTGATGTGTTTCGTGGAAGTGGCAGGCGTGAGTACAAGACTCACCGCCTTCTTTAGCACATGTGCCTCACAGTGCACAGCCTCTCACTCGCAGGCGTGCCACTACGGCTGCCGCGATGGGGCAGGAGGTGCCCGACTACTCTCCGACTCCCTTGGGACTATCTACTGCACCCGGGAATCCGTTTTGGCCGCCTGGTGATGAGTTTCGTGGAAGTGGCAGGCGTGAGTACAAGGCTCAGCCCTTACACCTTGCACAGCTTCTCACTCTCACGCATGCCACTCCGTCGCCCGTGCTTTGCCGGAGTTGCGCGTCTATTGCCGAGGTTCCCCTGGGTCTAGTGCACCTGGGATTTCATTTTGGTGGCGTTGTCATGCGTTTCGTGGAAGTGGCAGGCGTGAGTGCAAGGCTCACCGCCTTCTTTAGCACATGTGCCTCGTAGTGCACAGCCTCTCACTCGCAGGCGTGCCACTACGGCTGCCGTGACATGGCAGGAGGTGCGCGTCTACTGCCCAACTCCCCTGGGACTATCTACTGCACCCGGGAATAACTTCTGGCCGCGTGGTGATGTGTTTCGTGGAAGTGGCAGGCGTGAGTACAAGACTCACCGCCTTCTTTAGCACATGTGCCTCACAGTGCACAGCCTCTCACTCGCAGGCGTGCCACTACGGCTGCCGCGATGGGGCAGGAGGTGCCCGACTACTCTCCGACTCCCTTGGGACTATCTACTGCACCCGGGAATCCGTTTTGGCCGCCTGGTGATGTGTTTCGTGGAAGTGGCAGGCGTGAGTACAAGGCTCAGCCCTTACACCTTGCACAGCTTCTCACTCTCACGCATGCCACTCCGTCGCCCGTGCTTTGCCGGAGTTGCGCGTCTATTGCCGAGGTTCCCCTGGGTCTAGTGCACCTGGGATTTCATTTTGGTGGCGTTGTCATGCGTTTCGTGGAAGTGGCAGGCGTGAGTGCAAGGCTCACCGCCTTCTTTAGCACATGTGCCTCGTAGTGCACAGCCTCTCACTCGCAGGCGTGCCACTACGGCTGCCGTGACATGGCAGGAGGTGCGCGTCTACTGCCCAACTCCCCTGGGACTATCTAGTGCACGCGGGAATCCATTTTAGCCGCGTGGTGATGTGTTTCGTGGAAGTGGCAGGCGTGAGTACAAGACTCACCGCCTTCTTTATCACATGTGCCTCACAGTGCACAGCCTCTCACTCGCAGGCGTGCCACTACGGCTGCCGCGATGGGGCAGGAGGTGCCCGACTACTCTCCGACTCCCTTGGGACTATCTACTGCACCCGGGAATCCGTTCTGGCCGCCTGGTGATGTGTTTCGTGGAAGTGGCAGGCGTGAGTACAAGGCTCAGCCCTTACACCTTGCACAGCTTCTCACTCTCACGCATGCCACTCCGTCGCCCGTGCTTTGCCGGAGTTGCGCGTCTATTGCCGAGGTTCCCCTGGGTCTAGTGCACCTGGGATTTCATTTTGGTGGCGTTGTCATGCGTTTCGTGGAAGTGGCAGGCGTGAGTGCAAGGCTCACCGCCTTCTTTAGCACATGTGCCTCGTAGTGCACAGCCTCTCACTCGCAGGCGTGCCACTACGGCTGCCGTGACATGGCAGGAGGTGCGCGTCTACTGCCCAACTCCCCTGGGACTATCTACTGCACGCGGGAATCCATTTTAGCCGCGTGGTGATGTGTTTCGTGGAAGTGGCAGGCGTGAGTACAAGACTCACCGCCTTCTTTAGCACATGTGCCTCACAGTGCACAGCCTCTCACTCGCAGGCGTGCCACTACGGCTGCCGCGATGGGGCAGGAGGTGCCCGACTACTCTCCGACTCCCTTGGGACTATCTACTGCACCCGGGAATCCGTTTTGGCCGCCTGGTGATGAGTTTCGTGGAAGTGGCAGGCGTGAGTACAAGGCTCAGCCCTTACACCTTGCACAGCTTCTCACTCTCACGCATGCCACTCCGTCGCCCGTGCTTTGCCGGAGTTGCGCGTCTATTGCCGAGGTTCCCCTGGGTCTAGTGCACCTGGGATTTCATTTTGGTGGCGTTGTCATGCGTTTCGTGGAAGTGGCAGGCGTGAGTGCAAGGCTCACCGCCTTCTTTAGCACATGTGCCTCGTAGTGCACAGCCTCTCACTCGCAGGCGTGCCACTACGGCTGCCGTGACATGGCAGGAGGTGCGCGTCTACTGCCCAACTCCCCTGGGACTATCTAGTGCACGCGGGAATCCATTTTAGCCGCGTGGTGATGTGTTTCGTGGAAGTGGCAGGCGTGAGTACAAGGCTCACCGCCTTCTTTAGCACATGTGCCTCACAGTGCACAGCCTCTCACTCGCAGGCGTGCCACTACGGCTGCCGCGATGGGGCAGGAGGTGCCCGACTACTCTCCGACTCCCTTGGGACTATCTACTGCACCCGGGAATCCGTTTTGGCCGCCTGGTGATGTGTTTCGTGGAAGTGGCAGGCGTGAGTACAAGGCTCAGCCCTTACACCTTGCACAGCTTCTCACTCTCACGCATGCCACTCCGTCGCCCGTGCTTTGCCGGAGTTGCGCGTCTATTGCCGAGGTTCCCCTGGGTCTAGTGCACCTGGGATTTCATTTTGGTGGCGTTGTCATGCGTTTCGTGGAAGTGGCAGGCGTGAGTGCAAGGCTCACCGCCTTCTTTAGCACATGTGCCTCGTAGTGCACAGCCTCTCACTCGCAGGCGTGCCACTACGGCTGCCGTGACATGGCAGGAGGTGCGCGTCTACTGCCCAACTCCCCTGGGACTATCTACTGCACCCGGGAATAACTTCTGGCCGCGTGGTGATGTGTTTCGTGGAAGTGGCAGGCGTGAGTACAAGACTCACCGCCTTCTTTAGCACATGTGCCTCACAGTGCACAGCCTCTCACTCGCAGGCGTGCCACTACGGCTGCCGCGATGGGGCAGGAGGTGCCCGACTACTCTCCGACTCCCTTGGGACTATCTACTGCACCCGGGAATCCGTTTTGGCCGCCTGGTGATGTGTTTCGTGGAAGTGGCAGGCGTGAGTACAAGGCTCAGCCCTTACACCTTGCACAGCTTCTCACTCTCACGCATGCCACTCCGTCGCCCGTGCTTTGCCGGAGTTGCGCGTCTATTGCCGAGGTTCCCCTGGGTCTAGTGCACCTGGGATTTCATTTTGGTGGCGTTGTCATGCGTTTCGTGGAAGTGGCAGGCGTGAGTGCAAGGCTCACCGCCTTCTTTAGCACATGTGCCTCGTAGTGCACAGCCTCTCACTCGCAGGCGTGCCACTACGGCTGCCGTGACATGGCAGGAGGTGCGCGTCTACTGCCCAACTCCCCTGGGACTATCTAGTGCACGCGGGAATCCATTTTAGCCGCGTGGTGATGTGTTTCGTGGAAGTGGCAGGCGTGAGTACAAGACTCACCGCCTTCTTTAGCACATGTGCCTCACAGTGCACAGCCTCTCACTCGCAGGCGTGCCACTACGGCTGCCGCGATGGGGCAGGAGGTGCCCGACTACTCTCCGACTCCCTTGGGACTATCTACTGCACCCGGGAATCCGTTTTGGCCGCCTGGTGATGTGTTTCGTGGAAGTGGCAGGCGTGAGTACAAGGCTCAGCCCTTACACCTTGCACAGCTTCTCCCTCTCACGCATGCCACTCCGTCGCCCGTGCTTTGCCGGAGTTGCGCGTCTATTGCCGAGGTTCCCCTGGGTCTAGTGCACCTGGGATTTCATTTTGGTGGCGTTGTCATGCGTTTCGTGGAAGTGGCAGGCGTGAGTGCAAGGCTCACCGCCTTCTTTAGCACATGTGCCTCGTAGTGCACAGCCTCTCACTCGCAGGCGTGCCACTACGGCTGCCGTGACATGGCAGGAGGTGCGCGTCTACTGCCCAACTCCCCTGGGACTATCTACTGCACGCGGGAATCCATTTTAGCCGCGTGGTGATGTGTTTCGTGGAAGTGGCAGGCGTGAGTACAAGACTCACCGCCTTCTTTAGCACATGTGCCTCACAGTGCACAGCCTCTCACTCGCAGGCGTGCCACTACGGCTGCCGCGATGGGGCAGGAGGTGCCCGACTACTCTCCGACTCCCTTGGGACTATCTACTGCACCCGGGAATCCGTTTTGGCCGCCTGGTGATGAGTTTCGTGGAAGTGGCAGGCGTGAGTACAAGGCTCAGCCCTTACACCTTGCACAGCTTCTCACTCTCACGCATGCCACTCCGTCGCCCGTGCTTTGCCGGAGTTGCGCGTCTATTGCCGAGGTTCCCCTGGGTCTAGTGCACCTGGGATTTCATTTTGGTGGCGTTGTCATGCGTTTCGTGGAAGTGGCAGGCGTGAGTGCAAGGCTCACCGCCTTCTTTAGCACATGTGCCTCGTAGTGCACAGCCTCTCACTCGCAGGCGTGCCACTACGGCTGCCGTGACATGGCAGGAGGTGCGCGTCTACTGCCCAACTCCCCTGGGACTATCTAGTGCACGCGGGAATCCATTTTAGCCGCGTGGTGATGTGTTTCGTGGAAGTGGCAGGCGTGAGTACAAGGCTCACCGCCTTCTTTAGCACATGTGCCTCACAGTGCACAGCCTCTCACTCGCAGGCGTGCCACTACGGCTGCCGCGATGGGGCAGGAGGTGCCCGACTACTCTCCGACTCCCTTGGGACTATCTACTGCACCCGGGAATCCGTTTTGGCCGCCTGGTGATGTGTTTCGTGGAAGTGGCAGGCGTGAGTACAAGGCTCAGCCCTTACACCTTGCACAGCTTCTCACTCTCACGCATGCCACTCCGTCGCCCGTGCTTTGCCGGAGTTGCGCGTCTATTGCCGAGGTTCCCCTGGGTCTAGTGCACCTGGGATTTCATTTTGGTGGCGTTGTCATGCGTTTCGTGGAAGTGGCAGGCGTGAGTGCAAGGCTCACCGCCTTCTTTAGCACATGTGCCTCGTAGTGCACAGCCTCTCACTCGCAGGCGTGCCACTACGGCTGCCGTGACATGGCAGGAGGTGCGCGTCTACTGCCCAACTCCCCTGGGACTATCTACTGCACCCGGGAATAACTTCTGGCCGCGTGGTGATGTGTTTCGTGGAAGTGGCAGGCGTGAGTACAAGACTCACCGCCTTCTTTAGCACATGTGCCTCACAGTGCACAGCCTCTCACTCGCAGGCGTGCCACTACGGCTGCCGCGATGGGGCAGGAGGTGCCCGACTACTCTCCGACTCCCTTGGGACTATCTACTGCACCCGGGAATCCGTTTTGGCCGCCTGGTGATGTGTTTCGTGGAAGTGGCAGGCGTGAGTACAAGGCTCAGCCCTTACACCTTGCACAGCTTCTCACTCTCACGCATGCCACTCCGTCGCCCGTGCTTTGCCGGAGTTGCGCGTCTATTGCCGAGGTTCCCCTGGGTCTAGTGCACCTGGGATTTCATTTTGGTGGCGTTGTCATGCGTTTCGTGGAAGTGGCAGGCGTGAGTGCAAGGCTCACCGCCTTCTTTAGCACATGTGCCTCGTAGTGCACAGCCTCTCACTCGCAGGCGTGCCACTACGGCTGCCGTGACATGGCAGGAGGTGCGCGTCTACTGCCCAACTCCCCTGGGACTATCTAGTGCACGCGGGAATCCATTTTAGCCGCGTGGTGATGTGTTTCGTGGAAGTGGCAGGCGTGAGTACAAGACTCACCGCCTTCTTTAGCACATGTGCCTCACAGTGCACAGCCTCTCACTCGCAGGCGTGCCACTACGGCTGCCGCGATGGGGCAGGAGGTGCCCGACTACTCTCCGACTCCCTTGGGACTATCTACTGCACCCGGGAATCCGTTCTGGCCGCCTGGTGATGTGTTTCGTGGAAGTGGCAGGCGTGAGTACAAGGCTCAGCCCTTACACCTTGCACAGCTTCTCACTCTCACGCATGCCACTCCGTCGCCCGTGCTTTGCCGGAGTTGCGCGTCTATTGCCGAGGTTCCCCTGGGTCTAGTGCACCTGGGATTTCATTTTGGTGGCGTTGTCATGCGTTTCGTGGAAGTGGCAGGCGTGAGTGCAAGGCTCACCGCCTTCTTTAGCACATGTGCCTCGTAGTGCACAGCCTCTCACTCGCAGGCGTGCCACTACGGCTGCCGTGACATGGCAGGAGGTGCGCGTCTACTGCCCAACTCCCCTGGGACTATCTACTGCACGCGGGAATCCATTTTAGCCGCGTGGTGATGTGTTTCGTGGAAGTGGCAGGCGTGAGTACAAGACTCACCGCCTTCTTTAGCACATGTGCCTCACAGTGCACAGCCTCTCACTCGCAGGCGTGCCACTACGGCTGCCGCGATGGGGCAGGAGGTGCCCGACTACTCTCCGACTCCCTTGGAACTATCTACTGCACCCGGGAATCCGTTTTGGCCGCCTGGTGATGAGTTTCGTGGAAGTGGCAGGCGTGAGTACAAGGCTCAGCCCTTACACCTTGCACAGCTTCTCACTCTCACGCATGCCACTCCGTCGCCCGTGCTTTGCCGGAGTTGCGCGTCTATTGCCGAGGTTCCCCTGGGTCTAGTGCACCTGGGATTTCATTTTGGTGGCGTTGTCATGCGTTTCGTGGAAGTGGCAGGCGTGAGTGCAAGGCTCACCGCCTTCTTTAGCACATGTGCCTCGTAGTGCACAGCCTCTCACTCGCAGGCGTGCCACTACGGCTGCCGTGACATGGCAGGAGGTGCGCGTCTACTGCCCAACTCCCCTGGGACTATCTAGTGCACGCGGGAATCCATTTTAGCCGCGTGGTGATGTGTTTCGTGGAAGTGGCAGGCGTGAGTACAAGGCTCACCGCCTTCTTTAGCACATGTGCCTCACAGTGCACAGCCTCTCACTCGCAGGCGTGCCACTACGGCTGCCGCGATGGGGCAGGAGGTGCCCGACTACTCTCCGACTCCCTTGGGACTATCTACTGCACCCGGGAATCCGTTTTGGCCGCCTGGTGATGTGTTTCGTGGAAGTGGCAGGCGTGAGTACAAGGCTCAGCCCTTACACCTTGCACAGCTTCTCACTCTCACGCATGCCACTCCGTCGCCCGTGCTTTGCCGGAGTTGCGCGTCTATTGCCGAGGTTCCCCTGGGTCTAGTGCACCTGGGATTTCATTTTGGTGGCGTTGTCATGCGTTTCGTGGAAGTGGCAGGCGTGAGTGCAAGGCTCACCGCCTTCTTTAGCACATGTGCCTCGTAGTGCACAGCCTCTCACTCGCAGGCGTGCCACTACGGCTGCCGTGACATGGCAGGAGGTGCGCGTCTACTGCCCAACTCCCCTGGGACTATCTACTGCACGCGGGAATCCATTTTAGCCGCGTGGTGATGTGTTTCGTGGAAGTGGCAGGCGTGAGTACAAGACTCACCGCCTTCTTTAGCACATGTGCCTCACAGTGCACAGCCTCTCACTCGCAGGCGTGCCATTACGGCTGCCGCGATGGGGCAGGAGGTGCCCGACTACTCTCCGACTCCCTTGGGACTATCTACTGCACCCGGGAATCCGTTTTGGCCGCCTGGTGATGAGTTTCGTGGAAGTGGCAGGCGTGAGTACAAGGCTCAGCCCTTACACCTTGCACAGCTTCTCACTCTCACGCATGCCACTCCGTCGCCCGTGCTTTGCCGGAGTTGCGCGTCTATTGCCGAGGTTCCCCTGGGTCTAGTGCACCTGGGATTTCATTTTGGTGGCGTTGTCATGCGTTTCGTGGAAGTGGCAGGCGTGAGTGCAAGGCTCACCGCCTTCTTTAGCACATGTGCCTCGTAGTGCACAGCCTCTCACTCGCAGGCGTGCCACTACGGCTGCCGTGACATGGCAGGAGGTGCGCGTCTACTGCCCAACTCCCCTGGGACTATCTAGTGCACGCGGGAATCCATTTTAGCCGCGTGGTGATGTGTTTCGTGGAAGTGGCAGGCGTGAGTACAAGGCTCACCGCCTTCTTTAGCACATGTGCCTCACAGTGCACAGCCTCTCACTCGCAGGCGTGCCACTACGGCTGCCGCGATGGGGCAGGAGGTGCCCGACTACTCTCCGACTCCCTTGGGACTATCTACTGCACCCGGGAATCCGTTTTGGCCGCCTGGTGATGTGTTTCGTGGAAGTGGCAGGCGTGAGTACAAGGCTCAGCCCTTACACCTTGCACAGCTTCTCACTCTCACGCATGCCACTCCGTCGCCCGTGCTTTGCCGGAGTTGCGCGTCTATTGCCGAGGTTCCCCTGGGTCTAGTGCACCTGGGATTTCATTTTGGTGGCGTTGTCATGCGTTTCGTGGAAGTGGCAGGCGTGAGTGCAAGGCTCACCGCCTTCTTTAGCACATGTGCCTCGTAGTGCACAGCCTCTCACTCGCAGGCGTGCCACTACGGCTGCCGTGACATGGCAGGAGGTGCGCGTCTACTGCCCAACTCCCCTGGGACTATCTACTGCACCCGGGAATAACTTCTGGCCGCGTGGTGATGTGTTTCGTGGAAGTGGCAGGCGTGAGTACAAGACTCACCGCCTTCTTTAGCACATGTGCCTCACAGTGCACAGCCTCTCACTCGCAGGCGTGCCACTACGGCTGCCGCGATGGGGCAGGAGGTGCCCGACTACTCTCCGACTCCCTTGGGACTATCTACTGCACCCGGGAATCCGTTTTGGCCGCCTGGTGATGTGTTTCGTGGAAGTGGCAGGCGTGAGTACAAGGCTCAGCCCTTACACCTTGCACAGCTTCTCACTCTCACGCATGCCACTCCGTCGCCCGTGCTTTGCCGGAGTTGCGCGTCTATTGCCGAGGTTCCCCTGGGTCTAGTGCACCTGGGATTTCATTTTGGTGGCGTTGTCATGCGTTTCGTGGAAGTGGCAGGCGTGAGTGCAAGGCTCACCGCCTTCTTTAGCACATGTGCCTCGTAGTGCACAGCCTCTCACTCGCAGGCGTGCCACTACGGCTGCCGTGACATGGCAGGAGGTGCGCGTCTACTGCCCAACTCCCCTGGGACTATCTAGTGCACGCGGGAATCCATTTTAGCCGCGTGGTGATGTGTTTCGTGGAAGTGGCAGGCGTGAGTACAAGACTCACCGCCTTCTTTAGCACATGTGCCTCACAGTGCACAGCCTCTCACTCGCAGGCGTGCCACTACGGCTGCCGCGATGGGGCAGGAGGTGCCCGACTACTCTCCGACTCCCTTGGGACTATCTACTGCACCCGGGAATCCGTTCTGGCCGCCTGGTGATGTGTTTCGTGGAAGTGGCAGGCGTGAGTACAAGGCTCAGCCCTTACACCTTGCACAGCTTCTCACTCTCACGCATGCCACTCCGTCGCCCGTGCTTTGCCGGAGTTGCGCGTCTATTGCCGAGGTTCCCCTGGGTCTAGTGCACCTGGGATTTCATTTTGGTGGCGTTGTCATGCGTTTCGTGGAAGTGGCAGGCGTGAGTGCAAGGCTCACCGCCTTCTTTAGCACATGTGCCTCGTAGTGCACAGCCTCTCACTCGCAGGCGTGCCACTACGGCTGCCGTGACATGGCAGGAGGTGCGCGTCTACTGCCCAACTCCCCTGGGACTATCTACTGCACGCGGGAATCCATTTTAGCCGCGTGGTGATGTGTTTCGTGGAAGTGGCAGGCGTGAGTACAAGACTCACCGCCTTCTTTAGCACATGTGCCTCACAGTGCACAGCCTCTCACTCGCAGGCGTGCCACTACGGCTGCCGCGATGGGGCAGGAGGTGCCCGACTACTCTCCGACTCCCTTGGGACTATCTACTGCACCCGGGAATCCGTTTTGGCCGCCTGGTGATGAGTTTCGTGGAAGTGGCAGGCGTGAGTACAAGGCTCAGCCCTTACACCTTGCACAGCTTCTCACTCTCACGCATGCCACTCCGTCGCCCGTGCTTTGCCGGAGTTGCGCGTCTATTGCCGAGGTTCCCCTGGGTCTAGTGCACCTGGGATTTCATTTTGGTGGCGTTGTCATGCGTTTCGTGGAAGTGGCAGGCGTGAGTGCAAGGCTCACCGCCTTCTTTAGCACATGTGCCTCGTAGTGCACAGCCTCTCACTCGCAGGCGTGCCACTACGGCTGCCGTGACATGGCAGGAGGTGCGCGTCTACTGCCCAACTCCCCTGGGACTATCTAGTGCACGCGGGAATCCATTTTAGCCGCGTGGTGATGTGTTTCGTGGAAGTGGCAGGCGTGAGTACAAGGCTCACCGCCTTCTTTAGCACATGTGCCTCACAGTGCACAGCCTCTCACTCGCAGGCGTGCCACTACGGCTGCCGCGATGGGGCAGGAGGTTCCCGACTACTCTCCGACTCCCTTGGGACTATCTACTGCACCCGGGAATCCGTTTTGGCCGCCTGGTGATGTGTTTCGTGGAAGTGGCAGGCGTGAGTACAAGGCTCAGCCCTTACACCTTGCACAGCTTCTCACTCTCACGCATGCCACTCCGTCGCCCGTGCTTTGCCGGAGTTGCGCGTCTATTGCCGAGGTTCCCCTGGGTCTAGTGCACCTGGGATTTCATTTTGGTGGCGTTGTCATGCGTTTCGTGGAAGTGGCAGGCGTGAGTGCAAGGCTCACCGCCTTCTTTAGCACATGTGCCTCGTAGTGCACAGCCTCTCACTCGCAGGCGTGCCACTACGGCTGCCGTGACATGGCAGGAGGTGCGCGTCTACTGCCCAACTCCCCTAGGACTATCTACTGCACGCGGGAATCCATTTTAGCCGCGTGGTGATGTGTTTCGTGGAAGTGGCAGGCGTGAGTACAAGACTCACCGCCTTCTTTAGCACATGTGCCTCACAGTGCACAGCCTCTCACTGGCAGGCGTGCCACTACGGCTGCCGCGATGGGGCAGGAGGTGCCCGACTACTCTCCGACTCCCTTGGGACTATCTACTGCACCCGGGAATCCGTTTTGGCCGCCTGGTGATGAGTTTCGTGGAAGTGGCAGGCGTGAGTACAAGGCTCAGCCCTTACACCTTGCACAGCTTCTCACTCTCACGCATGCCACTCCGTCGCCCGTGCTTTGCCGGAGTTGCGCGTCTATTGCCGAGGTTCCCCTGGGTCTAGTGCACCTGGGATTTCATTTTGGTGGCGTTGTCATGCGTTTCGTGGAAGTGGCAGGCGTGAGTGCAAGGCTCACCGCCTTCTTTAGCACATGTGCCTCGTAGTGCACAGCCTCTCACTCGCAGGCGTGCCACTACGGCTGCCGTGACATGGCAGGAGGTGCGCGTCTACTGCCCAACTCCCCTGGGACTATCTAGTGCACGCGGGAATCCATTTTAGCCGCGTGGTGATGTGTTTCGTGGAAGTGGCAGGCGTGAGTACAAGGCTCACCGCCTTCTTTAGCACATGTGCCTCACAGTGCACAGCCTCTCACTCGCAGGCGTGCCACTACGGCTGCCGCGATGGGGCAGGAGGTGCCCGACTACTCTCCGACTCCCTTGGGACTATCTACTGCACCCGGGAATCCGTTTTGGCCGCCTGGTGATGTGTTTCGTGGAAGTGGCAGGCGTGAGTACAAGGCTCAGCCCTTACACCTTGCACAGCTTCTCACTCTCACGCATGCCACTCCGTCGCCCGTGCTTTGCCGGAGTTGCGCGTCTATTGCCGAGGTTCCCCTGGGTCTAGTGCACCTGGGATTTCATTTTGGTGGCGTTGTCATGCGTTTCGTGGAAGTGGCAGGCGTGAGTGCAAGGCTCACCGCCTTCTTTAGCACATGTGCCTCGTAGTGCACAGCCTCTCACTCGCAGGCGTGCCACTACGGCTGCCGTGACATGGCAGGAGGTGCGCGTCTACTGCCCAACTCCCCTGGGACTATCTACTGCACGCGGGAATCCATTTTAGCCGCGTGGTGATGTGTTTCGTGGAAGTGGCAGGCGTGAGTACAAGACTCACCGCCTTCTTTAGCACATGTGCCTCACAGTGCACAGCCTCTCACTCGCAGGCGTGCCACTACGGCTGCCGCGATGGGGCAGGAGGTGCCCGACTACTCTCCGACTCCCTTGGAACTATCTACTGCACCCGGGAATCCGTTTTGGCCGCCTGGTGATGAGTTTCGTGGAAGTGGCAGGCGTGAGTACAAGGCTCAGCCCTTACACCTTGCACAGCTTCTCACTCTCACGCATGCCACTCCGTCGCCCGTGCTTTGCCGGAGTTGCGCGTCTATTGCCGAGGTTCCCCTGGGTCTAGTGCACCTGGGATTTCATTTTGGTGGCGTTGTCATGCGTTTCGTGGAAGTGGCAGGCGTGAGTGCA
>NW_028290773.1:0-18548 GCF_964205215.1 Stylophora pistillata | reverse complement strand
CCCATCATGAACCAAATTACAACTCCGACATGGCTGATTCTGTTGAAGGCGTTTGGGGAAAATAACTCCTTTATACAATCCATTGTTTCAATACTCAGTCTGTCGATCGCTCTTTAACTTAACTTGTGGGCTTTCAGTCACTCGTTGCTTCAGAATTTAAGTTTACTTCTGGACGAAACTGAAATTTTGACTCTTCACAAAGACATTTTCTCCGCCACGTGGGGAACCGATGACGGAAACTGAAGCAGAAAAATGAAATATACAGATATAAGTTGCTGATGCGTAAAATGCTATAAAAAGTCTTATGCTATAGAGGCGCCAAAGGAACAAGTAGGAGAAAGACGTGGATTTCGCTTTCTGAGGCAAATAATACGTTTCGTATCGTAGAATGAATGATCACTTATTAAGGCCACGGCTTTTTATTGAGTATGAAAGCTTCCCAATGTGAATTTTATTTTCCAAGTCGGGAGTTTGCAATAATTCATGTTTTCTATTTGGAGAGCGTGCCATATCAGTGAGGAAATGAAAGAAATTTCCGTTGGAAAGTAAAACCATGCATTTCTGACCGTCACGATATGTTCTCCACTGGAGTACTTTTTAGCGATTTGTATAACAGCGAAGTAACCTTTTATTTTCCAAATGACAATGACCACTCTAATAATATACCTGCTCGTTTCTCTTGTTTTAAAAAGATGCTTACTCGTCTGAAGTAAAACTACATTCAGCTCCTCTACACGACGTTCTCGTTGTGGTTTACAGTCAACTTGTCAAAGATGTAAGAATCTTATAATCTAATGCACACTTGAATATACCAAATTAACTACTACGAAGAAGTCGAGGCTGGACTCAACTCCGAAGAACATCCAGACGAACATCAGACACACGTTAGATACTCCTCGGGGTTCTTATTTCGTTATATAGTCGAACCTGTATTAGGCGGCACCGCAATAAGCGATCACCCTCTATTCAGCGGTCAACTGTGAAAGTTTCTATTAAGAGGTCGCCCGCCTGTACTGAACGGTCACTGAGAGCGGGACCATTGAATATAAAACTAAGAATAATCTTTCACGCAAATTTTTATCCACGTTTCTCTCCCAAAATAAATTAAGTGGTATTTCCGAGCGAGATTCTGTACATTGAGTGGTAAATTATGGCATAAAGTGATGTTAATTAACGTTTTTATGGTTACTACCTCCCAATGAATGCGAAGCCATGATACTGTCCTTTTCTGAGTACGTGAGAGAGAAAGAGAGAGAAAGAGAGCGAGAGAGCGAGAGAGAGAGAGAGAGAACCAAGACTAACAATAGGATACTAACGACTTTTTGGCACATAACGAGGGCTGCGGAGTATTACTCGATTTTCCTTGCTCTTGGCTTGTTTGTTTGTTTCAGAACATCTTCGGTTGTTCAACGCTTGGTGATGGTTTCTGCGAATAGCTTCGAATGTTTCTCGGTATTAGCACGTTATCACACTGTTTTCCGATGCCACTCATGTTTTGTTTCAGCGTACTACAGAAGACGATTGACTTCTCTAATTGATTTTACGATGGCGCGTAAAAAAAAACACACACAAAGCTTTTCCTCGCAGAGAGGTCTTTACGAGCGCCATCGACGCATCATGAAAACTTACAGGAAATTCCTGTTTTTGAATAGAAAGCATTTTACCGTTTGAATCAGCGAATTATGCCCCGCAGATTCGAAGATATAATTTTTTCAGTTCTTGTCGGATGGCAAGTAATTGAAAACGAGACTTTTCCTTCAAGTAATATCAAAATAGGTTTGGTCTGCACATCGAAATGAGAGCATTTTACCATTTCAATCCTTGCTTTAAATTCGTCCCTTGAACAAATGCTATTTCTGACAAATGAGCTTGCGAAACCGGCTGAAATAACTTTTTTCCGTTACGAATCATTGCTCTACCAAAGTACTAGGCCTTACAAAGCCACGGAAAAGGCCTCGGCAGTTAACCACACAAGCTTTCTAGAGGGCTACCATTCTGTGGTAAATCAAAGATGTGGATCAACTTATCAACTTGATAAAACAGAATACTTTTACTAACAAAAGATTATCAGTATTAAATATAATTTTAAGGTCAGGTCAAATTAGCTCCTTTGTGACAGTACAACATGGCTACACTGATAATGAGAAAGAGGAGAAATTGGAACGTATACACCATATTATTCTGTTTCCTTATTCTCGGTTCCAAATAATTATTTATCATTAGTTTCTAATTTTGATCTATATTTAATTCATATTTTATTTTGGATAGTTTAGTTAGGTGTCCCCTATTAGCAGTGGCGAATTCCTACTGCTAGATCAAATAGACATGTTCATAAAGTCATTATTTTGATTATTTGGTAGTCAATTACCTATTCTTAATTGTTCTGCTAAATATGGGTTTGATTGTTTTCTACTTGGGATCAATCCTGCAGCTGACAGCTCTTAATTTCAACTATAACCTTTGAAGGGAAACAAAGGTGGATAATCAAGACCAGCTATGTCTTTGGGTAACCTACCCAAAGTAAAAGGATGTAGGGGGAAATGTCAAGCATCGAATTATGGTGAAGTTTTGCTTATTACACAGTTCATGCAAAAACATATAGGTTTCAATGTGAAAGTGGGTGCTGGCGTCAGAGCTCCTATGAGTTCTGGCATTTGTTACGTTCTTTTCTTAACTCAAGAAAAAAATTTTGAGGCTCTGTTGTTGTTTCACAAAAGCCCTTTAAAACTAAAATAGTTGGAAAAATCATAATTCTCTTTTGAAAAGCCACACCAACCCCTATTATACCATTTATTTCACATCATATTATCAGTATTTTCTTCAAGCTCTGACGCCAGCACCTACTTTCACATTGAAACTATGTTGGTGAGAAGACACTGGAAAATTTTTCAAAGTAAACTTTTTCATTGCTGTTCTGTAATATTTCTTTTTAAGACGGTTAAGAACTTTTGTAACCAAAATTCTAGATGGTTACTCCATCTCTTTTAAACTTTCTTTTAAAAGTTGACTTTAAAAAAAGTTTGGTGGGCTAGGAAAGCCTCTTTTGATGAAACATGTTTCTTTGGTTGTCAATATCACAGGAGTATGATTTATTTTCTCAAGTCCACAAAACAATTCACTTAATTCAGTAGGGATAATTTCAAATTTTCACATGTCAGTTCATTTGCTAGAGAACAAAAGAATGTCCCAAGTTCAACCAAATCTTCAAATTTTAATACAGTTGCTGTGCTATTAGAATTTGGCATACCATCACCGCTTCTAACACGAGGGTCAAAAGTATAAAATGAACCATTTGATTCACTTAAAATAGTCAAAGTGATATTTCTAAAGGTGACAATTGCCCACTTGTAAGCTGAACAAAAGGATAAAGGCTGTTCTTTGCATTGATAACACCTTGTCAGCGCTCTCCATATTTTTATGCTGTTAATATCAAAATCAAGCATTTGTCCTTCAAAACTCACAAACTGCCTTTTAGCAAGACCAACACATTTTGAGGAATGTTCAACGTCATTGAGCAAACGACAACATAATGTTGTGCTTGAGAAGTTTTCTTTCAACTCAAAAGGTTGAACAACAATTTGACTTAACGGTCAAATGGATGCTGTCCATGGATGAAATTGACTCAGAATTTGTTTCAGAGCCCAAACAATCATCTGAGTTTTCATTTGAGTGATCCACATTTTGAATCTATGGTTGCAAGCTTTTCTTTCACCTCAACCTGCAAATGTAACTCAATAGTCGAATTATTTACCTCAATGGGCAGAGATTTTGACTCAACGATCAGGTTTAACGCCTCAACAGGTGAATACTGTGAATAATTTGTTATCGTGTCCTTGATTTCTAGCAGAGCAAGATGGCTGTACACAGCTATTGCTCGAAATCGATTGATATTTCCACATGTATTTTACCTTTGTCATCACAAGCACCCTGGATATAAAAATGCAATTGACTGCGTATGTCTCTGATCTAACATCAGACAAATTTTGGCTTTTTCTCACTATTGTAAAGAATGGGCTGCTACCTCGCTAGGGCTCGCCAGCAATAAACTTACTTAAATGCTTCCCTGTAAAAACTAATGTGCAAAATGATCAGACTTTATTTTTGTTTAGTAGCCATCTAGACACAGACTAGAATAAATTCAGTTTTGGCAAGTGGTTTTCAATTTCCAATGACCAGTTTAGCTAAAACACAAACTGAAATTATTGTAACATCTAAATTGTCACAAGCCACTTGGCTAGTAAGTTGAAAAGTTAGTGTTGAGCCCTGGCCTACCACATCTAAGCATTACTAGTAACCCCAAAACTCAAAAGATTAAAATAAATAAATAAATCATTCAGTAGTAATATTTCAACTGTTTTTCTTCACAACATGTATAGGAACATGATTATCTTATAATAAAATTAATTTAACTGTGGCTCAGATTAATTTAATCTGATCCATGTAATTTTTGGGAAGCACATCAAAATACATTTCATCAGTTATGAGTTCAACACAATGAAAGATTTGCATTCAATTTAATGTATTTAAAATGGATATTCTACCAATAATCTGCAACTTGTATGACAGTGATTAACATTTTTTACTTAAAAGACTTTAACTAAAATCATTTTTCAGAATCTAAGTCCAAACCTTGATAGAAGGCACACCATCTGCCCAATCTAGGACTAGAGCTAGTGGAGAACTAGTGATTAGCAGCAAATATAGCCATGCAACCATACAAAGTGCATGAGCATACTGCTCTACTTATTACTGTGAAACTCAGAAAACCACAAACACTTTGATTTGATTCTCACAAGACACTTGTTTTCTGTCCAACACATAATTCAGGAGTGAGAAAATTTCATGGTGCTGTTATTTGTGTAATCATTACTGTCTTAAAAATGATGAACTACAACGTTTTTTGAGAAAGATTGCCACTAAATTCTCCTATTTACTCCAACAGGGCTTCAACAAAATATGACATCACAGCGTGGGAAGACGCTGAAAAACATTGTTAGCTCAATAGTTGTCGTTTGAGCAATGGTGGACGAAATTTAGCGAGTTTTAGTCAATCTTTTTTCGGACATATCTTGCCGTGATAGGTATCAACTAGACGCATATCTGCGTGAACTCGGGCTTTCAATATCGCACATCTGGAGTTATCTTTAGGGGACTGCCATATTGCCATCACTGTCGTCACGCAATTTCATCATTGCTGGTCACGAATAAGTCTACTTGTGTTTATTTTTGTCTGCTGGAGTGTAATGAATGTTATGGTACTAGACAACAATCAAAATAATATATTACTATATAGGAGTAAGTTCCTGTAGATGCCAAAGGTTGAAATTCAAGGACTTTTCAATAAAGTTTAAAGGCCAAGTTTTAGAAAATCGAAGGACCACTTTTGGAAAGGTTTGCATACGCAATTTTAAAATCATTTAATGTTGTTTCTCAGGTTTTGCATGAAAGTACTGTAATTTTCAACAAGAAAACTGCTAAAGAAAAAGCATTGCAAAAATCAAGCCTTAGTCCTCAAATTTAAGTACTTTCAAGGCCTCAAGTTTTTAATTTTTAAATTCAAGCATCTTCAAGGACTTTCAAGGCTTTTACAAACCTGAAGTAGGTAATGTACTTGTCTTTAACTGCAAGGAGAAGGGAATTTTTATCTATTATGGGTACCAAGTCAAAGTTTGTTGCCAAATGTTCACCCAAGGAGAGTTGTCAGAAATCAGTAGATTAAGGCAGTATTACTGTTCAATAGTTCATATTGTTTTTAATCAAAAAATCTCTGAATATTTAATACTGCTGATGGCCACAACAAGAGAAGCAGTGCTATTTACAGTTTTAGTATGTTCAATTAAAGGCATTCGACTTTCATTACATACCAAGAGGGAATACACATATTTTGACCTTTTTGTGGGTTTCAAAATTAATATCATACAAAAGTCTGAAAACCACAACGAAAAACCCTGTGCATTCAACTATTATTTCTTACAAGATTCTTGAGAATTGACTTGCTGTCAACTGAATCAGACAATATTCCTTCACTGTAATCACTTTTAAGATCTAAACTTGCTTCAGTTCTACAAACATCAGTTTTTAGCAAATCATCTGACAGTAAATACTTGTTCAAAGATGAATTTCCATAATCTTTTGCCATACTGTACATGATTTTATTATGGAGTAGCAGAGTGAATAGACAGCCACAGCACCATTCACATTGAACTTTCTGGTTTCACAGGCATGACTGAAAATGGGCACTATTTTGAATTTTATCAATTTTAACCCCTTTCAACTCAAATATATTGTTATGTATGCTCTGAAAATAATGAACTAAGCTATTCAGTGATAATACTTCAAGCCGCACACATGTACCTTGAGAATGGCTTCTACCATAAATATCCCTTGCATGAGAATCGAATATTTTCAAGCCCACATTGCCTTTACAAGAGGTAGCAACTGCAGTACATCCTATTGTCAAGACAAAATTGTCGAAATTTTTGGCTTTAAGTGAAAAAGGCTCTATCTAAGGAGGTACAGTACTGATATCCTTCCATTTTAGCTTCTTGATGAATAGTGCCAGTGTAACTTTCACTTTCATACATACAGAGATCATGTGGAGTCAACAGTTGCTAGTTGCATGTCCAGGCTGGGAAAAATCAACCGTGTGAAGCATGCATTCAACAAAGATACATTAACAATCCTGATAAACCCGTTAGTTTTCGGCACACTGTATTATTGCTCCAACGTATGGTGTAACACCACTAAAAATAATTTAAAGAGAATCCAAGCTGTACAAAGTTTCGCTGGCCGTATTTTATGCAACAAAAGGAAATACGACCATATTACACTAATTCTAATACAATTGCACTGGATACCAATGAGACAACAACTGTACTACTGTAATGCAGTTCTGGCTTTCAAATGCATGACTGGGTGTGCGCCTGAGGCCCTGACTTCACTTTTTGTTCAAAGATCAAAAATCTCAACACTTTCGACAAGGAACTCACAGAAACTACAGATCCCACTTTGCAAGACAGCAACCGGTCAAAGATCTTTCCACTATAGAACTGTTAGCCTCTGGAACGGTCTGGATACAGAACTGAAACTTGCTGCAAACATTGATATGTTTAAAAGAAAACTCAAATCTTTGCTTATTTCTGAATTTTTGAAATCTGATTAGTACTTCTGATTAGAATATCTACTTTTTTTTTTTAACCGATCGTGTACATATGTTTTTATATATATTCTTAGATTATATTATATTAGATGTTGTGATTAATTAATTTTATTTGAATGTATAGTCAGTAATTTATATATTGTTCCTGAAATGCCCTATTGGGGAGGCGAAAATAAAGTATGTATGTATGTACTGTATTGAAGCTCACAGTCAGTCTTGAACACATTTAAAAGCATGGGTAACTCTGTTAAAATGATTGCCTGGCTAACTGAGACAAACTTGAACACAACTGATTATTAACACCATATCATTAGCAGAATTGATTCCTTGTTTGTTATTGTAAATCAAAGAGCATAAACTCATTGCAACACAACTCATTAGCTTGGCTATATGGTGCCGTTATTGTTTTGCAAGGGTCAATGTAGATTGGAGTAGGACCCGGGTTTTTCTCTATATCTGAACTCAGTTGAAATTTACAATAGTTTGATACGTGTCTGACTCTTACAAAGACACATGGGTCTATTAAAAGAAAACATTGATAAATACCGACCTGTTCTACACTTCAATTTAATTATCCTTTGATATATCCTCACAGAACAATTCAACAAATACTTCTTCTCATGTTGTGTAACTTTATAATCTTATCCTCTTCGTATTAAGCTTACAAATATTCTTTGTAACTCTTCTATCCTTCACATAACGACGTAACCAAGAGGAATTCGGTATGCTTGGACGAATACGCTCATAAACAAATTCCTTCAGTTTTCTGCCCTTTCTTCTGAGACGTTTCAGAGCAGCTTCTTGTATTCTACTGGGTTCTCGATCACGTCTAAATACACGGTTGTGTTTACATGCAAACATAATATCAGATAGCTCGTTTGATATAGCAGGTTTCGCTTGATATTTCTCGATAGAAGGTTCACTCGTAAATTGATCTCTCGTAAAGTTCGCGGACCGACCCGTTCCCAAAACGCTCCACAATTTTTAGCGTGGGTCTACTGATAATGATGTGTGACTTTCTATGTATACTGAGCGTAATAGCCATCGAATTTCTTTCGCGTACATCAGTCCATAGTTAATCAGTCCACGAAGGCAGCCATTGCTTTGCCACGCGCTCTAGAGTTTATTCTACGCATGCGCTTACACTTCACGCATGCGCTGTAATGGAACTGCGTTTTGTGAACTAACGCAAAAACAAAAAAACAAAGCCGAATGTATACCTCGGGCGTTTCCTTCGGAAAGCCAGAGTAATTACATTTTCTTTTGTTCAAGACCTAAACCTAATTCTGGGCAGGAAAAATTTGGTTTAAAGAACATCAATATTCGTCTCTCGGGCAGCTTGGAGGGTTTTTTGTGCCAGGGGAAAATGGATCCAAATAAATGTATACCACGCAGATCCTTCCCCCAATTTACGTGGTGCGAGTTCTAAACAACAATATGGCGGCCGATATCCTATTCAAACGAACAACGCTTGTTTCCAAAAGCCGGATGTGGCTGTTTGCGCCATAACAAGGGAAATATTTCTTCCAAAAAAGGCTTCGAGGAAACTTAAAGTTTCGCCAAAAAATAATTCAGGCAAAAATAAATTAGGATAGCGAAGTCGTAACGAATGCTTCATTTCGATCGAACTGACTCGTTTCCGTCTTAACAAAGTGCATACGCGACCGACGATCAGAAAAAGAATCTGGTGAGTAGAAATTTACAACACTGCGCTACACATGGATTCAAGTATTTCCGACTGTTTGGTTGTTTAAAGGCTGATAGTTTCGAAAGAAACTGTTTGGGGCTGTGTCGGTGGGAGTAACGAAATAATTTGGATATATCAACAAAGTTGAAATGGTAAATTGGCCACCGTAACGATTACAAAAGCTGAGTTTCGAGCGTTCGCCCTTCGTCGATTAGTTATTTGAATTCGTCGCACTTTAGCACAAAATTCAACCTCGCCATTTATTTGCACCTACCAGCTGCAGAGAACAGTCAAAAGGTAAATGCAGATGAGTTGATCATGATCAGGAAACAAGAATTACTGAAATAGGAGACAAGATAACTTTCCTTGAGTGGTTCTTTGAGGTTAACAACAATCCGTTAGTTGGCAAAGGCCTGTTAGGCCGTTAAAAATTTTCATACAAATCAAATCAAAATTTGGACCAAAAGGATGTTACGGAGTTATTACGGTGATAATTCTGACATGTCGCCAATAGTTGAATAGAACAGTACAATAATATTCTTCGAGAGCCATGAACGCAATATTGCGCTTTGTTTCGATTTAGCATGCGCCTTAATGACACTCTGGAAGACGTCAAAGCCCTCAGAAACATTACCTTCGCTCCTCGGCTGCAAATTTGATCCTTCACTAACTAAGACACCTTCTTCTTCGCCTACTCCTTCACCGACGCGACACCGACGCCACAAAGACACTAAGGTAATTTTCATGGGTGGTTAGATTTACCCGAACAACACAAGAGTCAAATACTGCGCATGCGCAAGATTCTGTAAACAGATGAAGAAGGAATGCCAGTAGCTGTTTCTCCGATCTGTTCTGCCTTGTAGTAATCTATTTATCCGATCTGTTCTGCCTTTAAGCAGTCTGTGATGTGAAACCAAAGTGGTGAGTGGCAAATTTCGACCTTTTTTTTTAGTTAGTAGTGCCAGCCATTTCGTTCTAAAGTTGTAGTAGTCAGGGAAGTTACTAGTTTCTTTGGTGACAGATCATTTAACATTGAAAATGTAGATCTGTCATCTGGCGGTTCCAAATGATGAATAGTATAAGAAATCGAAATATAGGGGACTCATAATTCTCAATCTTTCTAGATCTGAATACGACACCATACTGGAAAAAGACTAATGCCTCCTCTAAGATGTGTAGTAGGCAGACGTACGCTATGTCTTAATCGTCCGTTTCTACAACAGACTGGCTTTATGTGTCCAACACATGAAGTTTTGGGTGTCTGTCCTGTTACGCACATTGCTTGTTGCTATCCACCTTTAAATGACCAGTGTGTTTCAGTCCTCATCAACAACATTGAAGACATTTGTGTTTGTATGGAGTTAAGAGACACTGGATCACCTGCTGTTGTTTACATTGCTCACTTTCCAAATCACACTGAAAAAGATTAATGGTTTTAGTGATTTTCTGGATAAAACAGTTGATACTGTTGGTGTGCAATTTCTAGACATTCTTTGGTTGATTGCTTCCTCATAATAAATGATAATTATTCTGACTGGCACTTTCATGCAATAACCACTCACATCTTTTCAGAAGTTTCAAAGTAATCTCACAATATGAATATCGCATGCTTATCCATAACAATTGTCACAAGAATGAATAGCATGCAGCGTTAAGGATGCAAAATGCAGGGTAATGTACATGTATTGCATCACAAAGTATACATTGATATGCACATGTTGAATGATGAGGTTAAAATCTTGGTGGACAAAGCAGTATGTGTAGTCCATGCATAAGTCAACTGAATATTTTCCAGCTTACTTAGCTGTATTCTAGATCTTTTGGTATTTATATAGGATATCTCTGTGGTATATCTCTCTTTATGGACCTACTCCTTTCCTTGACTTCCAGTTGTTTGATTTAGTTTGGGTGTCGTCTTCTAGGTACAGTTGAAACCCGCTGTTTTTAACCCTCAGGGGAAGTGAGAATAGCTCAAAATGACTGATAATAAATGACCATAAAGCAAATCCAGGGATCACCTTGGAATAACCAAGTCCAAATTGGGGGGGGTGTCCAACTCTATAGTTTTTATTCATTGACACTCGATCAATTGCATTTATTTGCCATCATTATAACTATTCAGTGCAAACAAGGGTGCAAAACTGAAAATCTGGCAAAATCATATCTTGGCCCCAACATGGACAAGGGCCAGTGATGTTGCAAAAAAAGAATGATGTAATTAACATTTCTGTTCTTATGTGCCATGTAAATTCCATATATGGCATTACTATGGTTATCTTTATCACTGCCATATTTTGCGGTAATTGTGAAGAAGAGCTCCCCAAAAAACCTGTCGGCCGACAGGTTTTGCCTGAAATATAGGCTACCTGTCGGCCGCCAGTCGGCCGACAGTCGGCCGACTGTTGGTAATGTGTCGGTAACCTGTCGGTACCTTGTCGGTAGCTTGTCCGTGAAACGATCACACAATGTTAGGGATTCTAAGTGAAGAGCAAACAGGGACAGTGAAGAGCAAACTTCCATGCTACCTCGACGAGTTCAACTGCCCACCAAACTAAGTTTACTTAGTTTTACAAACAAACGGCTCCTTTAGGAGCCACCAAATAAAAAAAAGTCTTGAACCGACAGAGACAGAACCAACATGTGTATTGTTCAACATTAGATTAGCGGCGCGCTCCTAAATCAATTATCGCATCACGCATCCAAGTCTAATTATCGAATTGTTACGTATAGTATTTTATTACTTAACATAACGAGTAAAAAGATTCACAGTTGTATCATTTATTAAACTTGAAATTGGAAATAGCAATTCATCCCAAACCTGCAAGATAGATTACGATGCTAGCAACAAATACATACATACATACTTAACATACCATAAGAGGCCGCGTTGCATTGTTGGGCGATTGGAACGAAAGTGTTTGTATTGATACGTAGCTTATGGTTTTCAGAGTTTTTGGCCGAGTTTTCGATTAAATTATCTTCCTATGCGATTCTTAGATTGTCTGGTGTGTTGTAAATTACGCAAGTGATATATCCTATACGCATCTGATAACATTTTGGAAGAAACGTTTCTTTACATACTACCAACTTTGCCGTCGATCGGTAAGTAGGTGAAGTCTGTCGAGTCATACATCACCATTACGGATTGTTATGTCACGTTAACTGTTCGTTTTTTACACAATTTTTCTTTTTTCTTAACCTGTCGGTAGACTGTCGGCCGCCTGTCGGTCAACTGTCGGCCGACAGTCGGCCGACAGTCGGCCGACAGGTTTTTTGGGGAGCTCTTCTTCACAATTACCTATTTTGCAGTTATGTCTCAAACTAAGAGATGATGTGGTTATTATATGGAGAGTCAGTAAAAGTAATGTTGAATGAGGGATAATGTGGTTATCATATGGGGAACTCAGTTCACATATTCCCCATATTTTAAAATGTATGTTCCACTTTAAAACCATACTTAAGTTAGCAATTAATTCAGGTCTGTTATAAAACCCATATTTTGTTTTAATACACCCAGTTACTTTCCATATATGGTCCATATATGGCACTCATTTCTCCCATATTATTGCCATCGTATCAGTTTGGCAAGGGTTCACACAGTTTTGTCTTTTACAGATGTCTTTGTGAAATGTAGAGGTTTTTTTTAGACCTGTTCATATAAAAAAATTCTTTTGAGTCTGAGACTCTGACAACTTTTATAGACTAATATTCTAAACAACTGAAGGATAAATTTTTTTTAACTACTAAATAAATATTTCCTAAAACATATTTTTCCTTTTTAACCCTATCCAAACAAATGCAAATACATGATTGAGAATTTGAAAGCAGTGACTGGCCAGGGTAACATCATGTGGTCCAAAATGGGACAACAAAATCTACAAGCTGAAAAGGTCCACAAAGGGAAACTTTTACTGAAAAATAGGCCATGATGTGGAGTAGTGCTACTGTTCTTTGCTCTTGCAATTGCATCCTTTCCTTGGAAGTCCCATCTTTAATTTGATGACAAAATTCAGGAGCAGCATACTGGGCAATGAGGTTTCTCATCAGTGTGGAGCTGTACAAGGGGGGGACCTTGTTCTTCTTCATGATACTCACAGAGGGCTGTAATATATTAGTTTTTCAAATGATTTTTCTGGAGAGGAAAATATGGGAGATGTCAATTATGCTATTAAGGAGAATTCAGAAGGCACTTATTCCCTTTGATATAAAAGAAGCCTATGCTTGTTTAAAAAAAAAAAATTAACAGTGTTTCGCACGGCGGGTTAGCGTACTACTGTAGTAGAAGATACACCAAGAAAAATAGCGTCCACGGGATCTACCAGTTGTTTTGAACTAGTTTTAATGCGTAATTCCACACAAGCTAGCTAGTCAACCAAAGGCAAACAAATACACGTGAGTCGACTAAGCACTATTCTTTCAAAAATCACAATTCTTTAGGAACAGATACTCGATTAAAAACATCCTCTATATATTTTAGATATACTTACAATTCTGTAAGGAGCAATCCTGTTTAAGACAGGCTATTTTCTATTGTAGAGGCACGATCACACTGCTTCAATAACAGAATGCTCTACTTTTTGATTTCCGATTGATTTCCCCCGATCACGTAGACCTGCGTATGGCGCTTTGCGACATGCGAAATGTTATCACACTTCTTTTTAAATGACAATTTAATTTTGATGTGTTTTTTTCAAAAGTCACGCCCGACTGACAGGTGTCAATCAACCTCATTCCCATACACTAAGTATATGACACGAAAGCGTAACGACTGCTTTGTGACGCCTGTAACTTTGAAGTCGTTTGGATGAAAGTTGGCGTGTCCACACTCTGTCAAAGTTGAAACTTTTTCTCACTTTTACCCCGACCTATTAAAAATGGAAAAATTGCTCTGCTCACAGTATTTTCAACGTCAGTGGTCATTAAACAGCAGGAAAAAGAGAAAAAGGAGGAAAAAGGAAGAGAACAAAAGAAAAAAGAAACAGACAAAAAAGGGCAACTCCGGTATCGAACCCCGGACCGTCAGATTCTCGGTAATCTGCCCGCGGCGGTCATGGAGGGTCAAGAGTTCAATACCGGCCGGTGCGCGACTAAACTCTTTTTTGCTTTTTTTGCTTTTTTCCTCCTTTTTCTTCTTTTACCCCTCCTATTTTCATGCACTTTAGCTGCCGAGCATGGTTTTTCTCTTTATTTTTGAAAATAACCATCTTACCGATTTTCACTTGTACATGTACAAGTAAACAAACAAAATGGCGGACTGCACAATGCGATCGTAGTTTTGCTTTTATCGCCTAAGCCAAGGCCTAAGCCAGCCCACGGACACCCGAAATCAGCTTGCCTGTCCACGCTCTATGTATTGGCCCAGTTTTTTTGCAAAGAAAACGCTTCCTTTGCCAAACAAACGCAAAACCGAACCGGACCACGTGGTGGCAGCCATTCGCAAGTTGCCATCCTAGTTTTCTGCTTTTAGGCCTGAGCAGAGGCCCAAGGCAGCCCACGGACACCCGAAGTCAGCTTAAGAGTCCATTCTGTACCTAGCGGCCCATTCTATTTGCACTTTCAAGCCGTTCCTTTGGCCAACAGACGCACAACATGCTGCCAGCTCATTTGCATAATGCCAAAATCATTTGGCGAGGAGAGGTAGCCCTTCTTGCAAGCTATAACAACTACTAAGTCCCCGAAGCAACTCGCAAATCCCAAGCCCAGCTACACGCCCGACTCGCATTCCACCCACAAAGCCCAAATCTCAACGCATTTTATTTTTTATTACATTTCAACATCACATCACATCACATAACAGCAGAGTTGCTTCAAGAGTCTTAGCGGCTGTTCGCTCGGGTTCTAATCCACTAGACTGAAACTTGGCCCCTGGCCGAGATACCCCTTCCATTCTTTGAAGAGCTCCTAAGGGCTTTACGGAACCTAGAGGCTTCATGATGCCTCCTCGGTCTCACCAAGCCAACCCAGCGGGAACCCAAGCCAAGTGAACCCAAGCCTCAACCGCTCCTTACCCAGCCCAGGCCCCCCTCTTCAAAATTCTCACCAAGGCCAGCTGAAAGATGCCCACCAGGGCAAATGAACATTTCTGCCGAGGGCAACTGAACACTGCCGAGGGAAAATCAACAACACTGTTCCTTCTATCCTTTTTCCTGCTGTAAAAGACCTTTTGCTGTTGATTTTCTCTAACGCTCGCCTCCGTTCATTAGTTATGACTTCATTCCTATGGAGACTTTGCACCTTGACAGCTTTGCAAGGCCTACACTACTTGCATGGTAGGCTATTGCCTTTTATTTCAATTAACCCTTACCTGACGCTTAAGACTGCTCTTAAAGCAAGATATAGAGTTAGGGTTAGTTAGAAAAACAGCTAGGGTAACCTAAAACCTGGGTTTGACCCGCTTAAATCTTTGAAACTGCTCACTCTTTAGACAGGGATTCTAAGGGTGAATCTTTCAAATTGCTAACCCCTCAAAGGGTGATTTTTCCAAATCTCTCACCCTTCTAAGGGTGAATCTCTCAAATTGCTAACCCTTCAAAGGGTGAATTTTTCAAATCTCTCACCCTTCTAAGGGTGAATCTCTCTAACCCTTTACCCTTCTAATGGTGAATCTCTGAAAAACCCTAACCCTAACACCTAGCTAGCCCTCACCCCTAACTCAAACCCTAACCCTAACCCTCCCCCTAGCCGAGATTCACCAAACTGCTCTTTTTTTAAGTTTTTCATGCCTCATTTTTCCAAAGCACATTAATATAGACATGCTTAGAAAGGTCTCTGCAAGAGAAACACTTTTATATGTATAAAACTCAGCTGAGTAGGTCCAAATCGAGGGGAGGTCCACCAAAGTGGTTTTTCTCAAGTTTCTCAAGTTTCCTTTTACCAAACCACACTAATCTTGACATGATTGGGAAGGTCTCGGCGAGAGGAACATTTTCATATGTATAACATTCTCTTACCTCTCAACGCGCATGCGCTACAGAGCTCACTAGGTCAAGAAACGAGGGGAGGTCCACCAAACTGGTTTTCTTAAGGTTTCTCATGCTTCATTTTCCCAAAGTACACTAATGTACACATGCTTAGAAAGGTCTCTGCAAGACGAACACTTTGGTATGCATAAGACTCTCTAACTCCTTAATGGGCATGCTCAGCTGAATAGGTCCAAAACGAGGGGAGGTCCACCAAAGTGGTTTTTCTTAGGTTTGTCAAGTTTCCTTTTACCAAACCAGGCCAATGTTGACATGGTTGGGAAGGTCTTTGGGAGAGGAACATTTTGATATGTATAACATTCTCTTATCTTTCAACGCGCATGCGCTACAGAGCTCAATAGGTTAAGAAACGAGGGGAGGTCCACCAAAGTGGTTTTTCCTTAGGTTTGTCAAGCTTCATCTCACCAAACCACACTAAAGTAGACATGGTTGGGAAGATCTCTGCCAGAGGAACATTTTGATATGTATAAAACTCAATAGGTTAAGAAACCCCTGAAGATAGAGCAGTTAGTTAGGGTTGCAATCTAGGGTTAGGGTTAGGCTAGGGGTTAGGGTTAGCATCTTCACGTCTAAGGGAATCGCCCTAGAATTAACTCAGTCCTGCCCAAATCTGGCATGTAGATTGTAGAGTGCATTGTCTTTTATGGGGAAAAGTATCAGCTCAATCCGTCGCGAAGCATGCAGTTTTGAACGAAGCAAAAAGGTCCGGTATAGGTATAACACCCACACAAGACTTGAACTTGTAACTCCACCTTGAAACTAGGGCTTGATCTCAAACCTGCTAAAAGCCTTATTCCTGAGAGTTGAGCTCTGAAATTTTCACAGGATTCTTATGGCGCTCTCGCCATCTCGTGGAGCAAGTTTGATGTCAATCCGTGTCATACTTTTCATTTTAGGTGCATTCTGTCATCAGATGTCCATCTGCCACAAAGAGTTAGGGTTAGGGTTACCAGGTTTCTAGGGTCTTGCCACGCATCATTTCATCGAATCACAGCATGTGATACACTGTTAGGAAGGTCTCGTCGAGAAGAACATCTTCACGTGTTTCAATCTACTGAGCCTAATAATGCGCATGCGTTGGAGAGGGTAAAAAGTCGAAAAAAAGGGGCATTTTGACAGTTCCGTTTGAAAGGCTACGAAAACCATGAAAACCTCCCGAAACTGACAGAAGAGGACATTGAAATGATTGTTCATTCTATTGACAGTCGTGTGGTTTAATGGGTGTAGAAAATGATCCATTGGAGAATTTTCTACGAATTTTCTTGTTTGACGGGGTGAAATAAGTACGCTTTGCAGACCTATCTTTCTCAGCTTTCAAAACTCGTAGAAAAATCAATTTTGATCCGTTTCTCGTAAAACTTACATCGATGCAATCAGCTTTGAAAGTACTTTTCACTGGAATTATAAAAAGAGGAGTTATTGTTTGGACCCTTCTCGCCTTTTCTTGCGCGCTTTAAATGTCGTGCGTTTCAATGAATTCGTTTACTGCTTATAGGTACAATAGAATAGCTGCTGTAGCAGTTGCCTGCCAAATTTGAAGGCTATAGGAATGAGGGTTATCGAGTTACAGTCCATGAAATCAGTGACAAAAACCATTTTTGCGCCCAATTCATAAAATTTTAAAAAATTCCAAAATCCCTTTCACCACTTCATCTCAACAGCAATGAGTAGACCTGCGTATGGCGCTTTGCGACATGCGAAATGTTATCACACTTCTTTTTAAATGACAATTTAATTTTGATGTGTTTTTTTCAAAAGTCACGCCCGACTGACAGGTGTCAATCAACCTCATTCCCATACACTAAGTATATGACACGAAAGCGTAACGACTGCTTTGTGACGCCTGTAACTTTGAAGTCGTTTGGATGAAAGTTGGCGTGTCCACACTCTGTCAAAGTTGAAACTTTTTCTCACTTTTACCCCGACCTATTAAAAATGGAAAAATTGCTCTGCTCACAGTATTTTCAACGTCAGTGGTCATTAAACAGCAGGAAAAAGAGAAAAAGGAGGAAAAAGGAAGAGAACAAAAGAAAAAAGAAACAGACAAAAAAGGGCAACTCCGGTATCGAACCCCGGACCGTCAGATTCTCGGTAATCTGCCCGCGGCGGTCATGGAGGGTCAAGAGTTCAATACCGGCCGGTGCGCGACTAAACTCTTTTTTGCTTTTTTTGCTTTTTTCCTCCTTTTTCTTCTTTTACCCCTCCTATTTTCATGCACTTTAGCTGCCGAGCATGGTTTTTCTCTTTATTTTTGAAAATAACCATCTTACCGATTTTCACTTGTACATGTACAAGTAAACAAACAAAATGGCGGACTGCACAATGCGATCGTAGTTTTGCTTTTATCGCCTAAGCCAAGGCCTAAGCCAGCCCACGGACACCCGAAATCAGCTTGCCTGTCCACGCTCTATGTATTGGCCCAGTTTTTTTGCAAAGAAAACGCTTCCTTTGCCAAACAAACGCAAAACCGAACCGGACCACGTGGTGGCAGCCATTCGCAAGTTGCCATCCTAGTTTTCTGCTTTTAGGCCTGAGCAGAGGCCCAAGGCAGCCCACGGACACCCGAAGTCAGCTTAAGAGTCCATTCTGTACCTAGCGGCCCATTCTATTTGCACTTTCAAGCCGTTCCTTTGGCCAACAGACGCACAACATGCTGCCAGCTCATTTGCATAATGCCAAAATCATTTGGCGAGGAGAGGTAGCCCTTCTTGCAAGCTATAAC
>NW_028290772.1:0-28155 GCF_964205215.1 Stylophora pistillata | reverse complement strand
TTCCCGGGTGCACAAGATAGTCCCAGGGGAGTTAAGGGGTAGGCGCGCACCTCCTGCCAAATCACGGGAGCCGTAGTGGCACGCCTGCCAGTGACAGGCTGTGCACTGTGAGGCAAATGTGCTAAAGAAGGCGGTGAGTCTTGTACTCACGCCTGCCACTTCCACGAAACACATCACCACGCGGCTAAAATGGATTCCCGCGTGCACTAGATAGTCCCAGAGGAATTGGGGGGTGGGCGCGCACCTCCTGCAAGTCACGGGAGCCGTGGTGGCACGCCTCCGAGTGAGAGGCTGTGCACTATGAGGCACATGTGCTAAAGAAGGCGGTGAGCCTTGTACTCACGCCTGCCACTTCCACGAAACGCATGACAACGCCTCCAAAATGAAATCCCATGTACACTAGTCCCAGGGGAACCTCGGCAATAGACGCGCAACTCCGGGAAATCACGGGCGACGGAGTGGCATGCGTGAGAGTGGGAGGCTGTGCAAGAGGAAGGGGTGAGCCTTGTACTCACGCCTGCTACTTCCACGAAAGACATCACCACGCGGCCAAAACGGATTCCCGGGTGCACAAGATAGTCCCAGGGGAGTTGGAGAGTAGGCGCGCACCTCCTGCCAAATCACGGGAGCCGTAGTGGCACGCCTGCCAGTGAGAGGCTGTGCACTATGAGGCACATGTCCTAAAGTAGGCGGTGAGCCTTGTACTCACGCCTGCCACTTCCACGAAACGCATGACAACGCCTCCAAAATATAATCCCAGGTGCACTAGTCCCTGGGGAACCTCGGCAATAGACGCGCAACTCCGGGAAATCACGGGCGACGGAGTGGCATGCGTGAGAGTGGGAGGCTGTGCAAGAGGAAGGGGTGAGCCTTGTACTCACGCCTGCTACTTCCACGAAAGACATCACCACGCGGCCAAAACGGATTCCCGGGTGCACAAGATAGTCCCAGGGGAGTTGGAGAGTAGGCGCGCACCTCCTGCCAAATCACGGGAGCCGTAGTGGCACGCCTGCCAGTGAGAGGCTGTGCACTGTGAGGCACGTGTGCTAAAGAAGGCGGTGAGTCTTGTACTCACGCCTGCCACTTCCACGAAACACATCACCACGCGGCTAAAATGGATTCCCGCGTGCACTAGATAGTCCCAGAGGAATTGGGGGGTGGGCGCGCACCTCCTGCAAGTCACGGGAGCCGTGGTGGCACGCCTCCGAGTGAGAGGCTGTGCACTATGAGGCACATGTGCTAAAGAAGGCGGTGAGCCTTGTACTCACGCCTGCCACTTCCACGAAACGCATGACAACGCCTCCAAAATGAAATCCCAGGTACACTAGTCCCAGGGGAACCTCGGCAATAGACGCGCAACTCCGGGAAATCACGGGCGACGGAGTGGCATGCGTGAGAGTGGGAGGCTGTGCAAGAGGAAGGGGTGAGCCTTGTACTCACGCCTGCTACTTCCACGAAAGACATCACCACGCGGCCAAAACGGATTCCCGGGTGCACAGGATAGTCCCAGGGGAGTTGGAGAGTAGGCGCGCACCTCCTGCCAAATCACGGGAGCCGTAGTGGCACGCCTGCCAGTGAGAGGCTGTGCACTGTGAGGCACATGTGCTAAAGAAGGCGGTGAGTCTTGTACTCACGCCTGCCACTTCCACGAAACACATCACCACGCGGCTAAAATGGATTCCCGCGTGCACTAGATAGTCCCAGGGGAGTTGGGGGGTAGGCGCGCACCTCCTGCAAGTTACGGGAGCCGTGGTGGCACGCCTCCGAGTGAGAGGCTGTGCACTATGAGGCACATGTGCTAAAGTAGGCGGTGAGCCTTGTACTCACGCCTGCCACTTCCACGAAACGCATGACAACGCCTCCAAAATATAATCCCAGGTGCACTAGTCCCAGGGGAACCTCGGCAATAGACGCGCAACTCCGGGAAATCACGGGCGACGGAGTGGCATGCGTGAGAGTGGGAGGCTGTGCAAGAGGAAGGGGTGAGCCTTGTACTCACGCCTGCTACTTCCACGAAAGACATCACCACGCGGCCAAAACGGATTCCCGGGTGCACAAGATAGTCCCAGGGGAGTTAAGGGGTAGGCGCGCACCTCCTGCCAAATCACGGGAGCCGTAGTGGCACGCCTGCCAGTGACAGGCTGTGCACTGTGAGGCAAATGTGCTAAAGAAGGCGGTGAGTCTTGTACTCACGCCTGCCACTTCCACGAAACACATCACCACGCGGCTAAAATGGATTCCCGCGTGCACTAGATAGTCCCAGAGGAATTGGGGGGTGGGCGCGCACCTCCTGCAAGTCACGGGAGCCGTGGTGGCACGCCTCCGAGTGAGAGGCTGTGCACTATGAGGCACATGTGCTAAAGAAGGCGGTGAGCCTTGTACTCACGCCTGCCACTTCCACGAAACGCATGACAACGCCTCCAAAATGAAATCCCATGTACACTAGTCCCAGGGGAACCTCGGCAATAGACGCGCAACTCCGGGAAATCACGGGCGACGGAGTGGCATGCGTGAGAGTGGGAGGCTGTGCAAGAGGAAGGGGTGAGCCTTGTACTCACGCCTGCTACTTCCACGAAAGACATCACCACGCGGCCAAAACGGATTCCCGGGTGCACAAGATAGTCCCAGGGGAGTTGGAGAGTAGGCGCGCACCTCCTGCCAAATCACGGGAGCCGTAGTGGCACGCCTGCCAGTGAGAGGCTGTGCACTATGAGGCACATGTCCTAAAGTAGGCGGTGAGCCTTGTACTCACGCCTGCCACTTCCACGAAACGCATGACAACGCCTCCAAAATATAATCCCAGGTGCACTAGTCCCTGGGGAACCTCGGCAATAGACGCGCAACTCCGGGAAATCACGGGCGACGGAGTGGCATGCGTGAGAGTGGGAGGCTGTGCAAGAGGAAGGGGTGAGCCTTGTACTCACGCCTGCTACTTCCACGAAAGACATCACCACGCGGCCAAAACGGATTCCCGGGTGCACAAGATAGTCCCAGGGGAGTTGGAGAGTAGGCGCGCACCTCCTGCCAAATCACGGGAGCCGTAGTGGCACGCCTGCCAGTGAGAGGCTGTGCACTGTGAGGCACGTGTGCTAAAGAAGGCGGTGAGTCTTGTACTCACGCCTGCCACTTCCACGAAACACATCACCACGCGGCTAAAATGGATTCCCGCGTGCACTAGATAGTCCCAGAGGAATTGGGGGGTGGGCGCGCACCTCCTGCAAGTCACGGGAGCCGTGGTGGCACGCCTCCGAGTGAGAGGCTGTGCACTATGAGGCACATGTGCTAAAGAAGGCGGTGAGCCTTGTACTCACGCCTGCCACTTCCACGAAACGCATGACAACGCCTCCAAAATGAAATCCCAGGTACACTAGTCCCAGGGGAACCTCGGCAATAGACGCGCAACTCCGGGAAATCACGGGCGACGGAGTGGCATGCGTGAGAGTGGGAGGCTGTGCAAGAGGAAGGGGTGAGCCTTGTACTCACGCCTGCTACTTCCACGAAAGACATCACCACGCGGCCAAAACGGATTCCCGGGTGCACAGGATAGTCCCAGGGGAGTTGGAGAGTAGGCGCGCACCTCCTGCCAAATCACGGGAGCCGTAGTGGCACGCCTGCCAGTGAGAGGCTGTGCACTGTGAGGCACATGTGCTAAAGAAGGCGGTGAGTCTTGTACTCACGCCTGCCACTTCCACGAAACACATCACCACGCGGCTAAAATGGATTCCCGCGTGCACTAGATAGTCCCAGGGGAGTTGGGGGGTAGGCGCGCACCTCCTGCAAGTTACGGGAGCCGTGGTGGCACGCCTCCGAGTGAGAGGCTGTGCACTATGAGGCACATGTGCTAAAGTAGGCGGTGAGCCTTGTACTCACGCCTGCCACTTCCACGAAACGCATGACAACGCCTCCAAAATATAATCCCAGGTGCACTAGTCCCAGGGGAACCTCGGCAATAGACGCGCAACTCCGGGAAATCACGGGCGACGGAGTGGCATGCGTGAGAGTGGGAGGCTGTGCAAGAGGAAGGGGTGAGCCTTGTACTCACGCCTGCTACTTCCACGAAAGACATCACCACGCGGCCAAAACGGATTCCCGGGTGCACAAGATAGTCCCAGGGGAGTTAAGGGGTAGGCGCGCACCTCCTGCCAAATCACGGGAGCCGTAGTGGCACGCCTGCCAGTGACAGGCTGTGCACTGTGAGGCAAATGTGCTAAAGAAGGCGGTGAGTCTTGTACTCACGCCTGCCACTTCCACGAAACACATCACCACGCGGCTAAAATGGATTCCCGCGTGCACTAGATAGTCCCAGAGGAATTGGGGGGTGGGCGCGCACCTCCTGCAAGTCACGGGAGCCGTGGTGGCACGCCTCCGAGTGAGAGGCTGTGCACTATGAGGCACATGTGCTAAAGAAGGCGGTGAGCCTTGTACTCACGCCTGCCACTTCCACGAAACGCATGACAACGCCTCCAAAATGAAATCCCATGTACACTAGTCCCAGGGGAACCTCGGCAATAGACGCGCAACTCCGGGAAATCACGGGCGACGGAGTGGCATGCGTGAGAGTGGGAGGCTGTGCAAGAGGAAGGGGTGAGCCTTGTACTCACGCCTGCTACTTCCACGAAAGACATCACCACGCGGCCAAAACGGATTCCCGGGTGCACAAGATAGTCCCAGGGGAGTTGGAGAGTAGGCGCGCACCTCCTGCCAAATCACGGGAGCCGTAGTGGCACGCCTGCCAGTGAGAGGCTGTGCACTATGAGGCACATGTCCTAAAGTAGGCGGTGAGCCTTGTACTCACGCCTGCCACTTCCACGAAACGCATGACAACGCCTCCAAAATATAATCCCAGGTGCACTAGTCCCTGGGGAACCTCGGCAATAGACGCGCAACTCCGGGAAATCACGGGCGACGGAGTGGCATGCGTGAGAGTGGGAGGCTGTGCAAGAGGAAGGGGTGAGCCTTGTACTCACGCCTGCTACTTCCACGAAAGACATCACCACGCGGCCAAAACGGATTCCCGGGTGCACAAGATAGTCCCAGGGGAGTTGGAGAGTAGGCGCGCACCTCCTGCCAAATCACGGGAGCCGTAGTGGCACGCCTGCCAGTGAGAGGCTGTGCACTGTGAGGCACGTGTGCTAAAGAAGGCGGTGAGTCTTGTACTCACGCCTGCCACTTCCACGAAACACATCACCACGCGGCTAAAATGGATTCCCGCGTGCACTAGATAGTCCCAGAGGAATTGGGGGGTGGGCGCGCACCTCCTGCAAGTCACGGGAGCCGTGGTGGCACGCCTCCGAGTGAGAGGCTGTGCACTATGAGGCACATGTGCTAAAGAAGGCGGTGAGCCTTGTACTCACGCCTGCCACTTCCACGAAACGCATGACAACGCCTCCAAAATGAAATCCCAGGTACACTAGTCCCAGGGGAACCTCGGCAATAGACGCGCAACTCCGGGAAATCACGGGCGACGGAGTGGCATGCGTGAGAGTGGGAGGCTGTGCAAGAGGAAGGGGTGAGCCTTGTACTCACGCCTGCTACTTCCACGAAAGACATCACCACGCGGCCAAAACGGATTCCCGGGTGCACAGGATAGTCCCAGGGGAGTTGGAGAGTAGGCGCGCACCTCCTGCCAAATCACGGGAGCCGTAGTGGCACGCCTGCCAGTGAGAGGCTGTGCACTGTGAGGCACATGTGCTAAAGAAGGCGGTGAGTCTTGTACTCACGCCTGCCACTTCCACGAAACACATCACCACGCGGCTAAAATGGATTCCCGCGTGCACTAGATAGTCCCAGGGGAGTTGGGGGGTAGGCGCGCACCTCCTGCAAGTTACGGGAGCCGTGGTGGCACGCCTCCGAGTGAGAGGCTGTGCACTATGAGGCACATGTGCTAAAGTAGGCGGTGAGCCTTGTACTCACGCCTGCCACTTCCACGAAACGCATGACAACGCCTCCAAAATATAATCCCAGGTGCACTAGTCCCAGGGGAACCTCGGCAATAGACGCGCAACTCCGGGAAATCACGGGCGACGGAGTGGCATGCGTGAGAGTGGGAGGCTGTGCAAGAGGAAGGGGTGAGCCTTGTACTCACGCCTGCTACTTCCACGAAAGACATCACCACGCGGCCAAAACGGATTCCCGGGTGCACAAGATAGTCCCAGGGGAGTTAAGGGGTAGGCGCGCACCTCCTGCCAAATCACGGGAGCCGTAGTGGCACGCCTGCCAGTGACAGGCTGTGCACTGTGAGGCAAATGTGCTAAAGAAGGCGGTGAGTCTTGTACTCACGCCTGCCACTTCCACGAAACACATCACCACGCGGCTAAAATGGATTCCCGCGTGCACTAGATAGTCCCAGAGGAATTGGGGGGTGGGCGCGCACCTCCTGCAAGTCACGGGAGCCGTGGTGGCACGCCTCCGAGTGAGAGGCTGTGCACTATGAGGCACATGTGCTAAAGAAGGCGGTGAGCCTTGTACTCACGCCTGCCACTTCCACGAAACGCATGACAACGCCTCCAAAATGAAATCCCATGTACACTAGTCCCAGGGGAACCTCGGCAATAGACGCGCAACTCCGGGAAATCACGGGCGACGGAGTGGCATGCGTGAGAGTGGGAGGCTGTGCAAGAGGAAGGGGTGAGCCTTGTACTCACGCCTGCTACTTCCACGAAAGACATCACCACGCGGCCAAAACGGATTCCCGGGTGCACAAGATAGTCCCAGGGGAGTTGGAGAGTAGGCGCGCACCTCCTGCCAAATCACGGGAGCCGTAGTGGCACGCCTGCCAGTGAGAGGCTGTGCACTATGAGGCACATGTCCTAAAGTAGGCGGTGAGCCTTGTACTCACGCCTGCCACTTCCACGAAACGCATGACAACGCCTCCAAAATATAATCCCAGGTGCACTAGTCCCTGGGGAACCTCGGCAATAGACGCGCAACTCCGGGAAATCACGGGCGACGGAGTGGCATGCGTGAGAGTGGGAGGCTGTGCAAGAGGAAGGGGTGAGCCTTGTACTCACGCCTGCTACTTCCACGAAAGACATCACCACGCGGCCAAAACGGATTCCCGGGTGCACAAGATAGTCCCAGGGGAGTTGGAGAGTAGGCGCGCACCTCCTGCCAAATCACGGGAGCCGTAGTGGCACGCCTGCCAGTGAGAGGCTGTGCACTGTGAGGCACGTGTGCTAAAGAAGGCGGTGAGTCTTGTACTCACGCCTGCCACTTCCACGAAACACATCACCACGCGGCTAAAATGGATTCCCGCGTGCACTAGATAGTCCCAGAGGAATTGGGGGGTGGGCGCGCACCTCCTGCAAGTCACGGGAGCCGTGGTGGCACGCCTCCGAGTGAGAGGCTGTGCACTATGAGGCACATGTGCTAAAGAAGGCGGTGAGCCTTGTACTCACGCCTGCCACTTCCACGAAACGCATGACAACGCCTCCAAAATGAAATCCCAGGTACACTAGTCCCAGGGGAACCTCGGCAATAGACGCGCAACTCCGGGAAATCACGGGCGACGGAGTGGCATGCGTGAGAGTGGGAGGCTGTGCAAGAGGAAGGGGTGAGCCTTGTACTCACGCCTGCTACTTCCACGAAAGACATCACCACGCGGCCAAAACGGATTCCCGGGTGCACAGGATAGTCCCAGGGGAGTTGGAGAGTAGGCGCGCACCTCCTGCCAAATCACGGGAGCCGTAGTGGCACGCCTGCCAGTGAGAGGCTGTGCACTGTGAGGCACATGTGCTAAAGAAGGCGGTGAGTCTTGTACTCACGCCTGCCACTTCCACGAAACACATCACCACGCGGCTAAAATGGATTCCCGCGTGCACTAGATAGTCCCAGGGGAGTTGGGGGGTAGGCGCGCACCTCCTGCAAGTTACGGGAGCCGTGGTGGCACGCCTCCGAGTGAGAGGCTGTGCACTATGAGGCACATGTGCTAAAGTAGGCGGTGAGCCTTGTACTCACGCCTGCCACTTCCACGAAACGCATGACAACGCCTCCAAAATATAATCCCAGGTGCACTAGTCCCAGGGGAACCTCGGCAATAGACGCGCAACTCCGGGAAATCACGGGCGACGGAGTGGCATGCGTGAGAGTGGGAGGCTGTGCAAGAGGAAGGGGTGAGCCTTGTACTCACGCCTGCTACTTCCACGAAAGACATCACCACGCGGCCAAAACGGATTCCCGGGTGCACAAGATAGTCCCAGGGGAGTTAAGGGGTAGGCGCGCACCTCCTGCCAAATCACGGGAGCCGTAGTGGCACGCCTGCCAGTGACAGGCTGTGCACTGTGAGGCAAATGTGCTAAAGAAGGCGGTGAGTCTTGTACTCACGCCTGCCACTTCCACGAAACACATCACCACGCGGCTAAAATGGATTCCCGCGTGCACTAGATAGTCCCAGAGGAATTGGGGGGTGGGCGCGCACCTCCTGCAAGTCACGGGAGCCGTGGTGGCACGCCTCCGAGTGAGAGGCTGTGCACTATGAGGCACATGTGCTAAAGAAGGCGGTGAGCCTTGTACTCACGCCTGCCACTTCCACGAAACGCATGACAACGCCTCCAAAATGAAATCCCATGTACACTAGTCCCAGGGGAACCTCGGCAATAGACGCGCAACTCCGGGAAATCACGGGCGACGGAGTGGCATGCGTGAGAGTGGGAGGCTGTGCAAGAGGAAGGGGTGAGCCTTGTACTCACGCCTGCTACTTCCACGAAAGACATCACCACGCGGCCAAAACGGATTCCCGGGTGCACAAGATAGTCCCAGGGGAGTTGGAGAGTAGGCGCGCACCTCCTGCCAAATCACGGGAGCCGTAGTGGCACGCCTGCCAGTGAGAGGCTGTGCACTATGAGGCACATGTCCTAAAGTAGGCGGTGAGCCTTGTACTCACGCCTGCCACTTCCACGAAACGCATGACAACGCCTCCAAAATATAATCCCAGGTGCACTAGTCCCTGGGGAACCTCGGCAATAGACGCGCAACTCCGGGAAATCACGGGCGACGGAGTGGCATGCGTGAGAGTGGGAGGCTGTGCAAGAGGAAGGGGTGAGCCTTGTACTCACGCCTGCTACTTCCACGAAAGACATCACCACGCGGCCAAAACGGATTCCCGGGTGCACAAGATAGTCCCAGGGGAGTTGGAGAGTAGGCGCGCACCTCCTGCCAAATCACGGGAGCCGTAGTGGCACGCCTGCCAGTGAGAGGCTGTGCACTGTGAGGCACGTGTGCTAAAGAAGGCGGTGAGTCTTGTACTCACGCCTGCCACTTCCACGAAACACATCACCACGCGGCTAAAATGGATTCCCGCGTGCACTAGATAGTCCCAGAGGAATTGGGGGGTGGGCGCGCACCTCCTGCAAGTCACGGGAGCCGTGGTGGCACGCCTCCGAGTGAGAGGCTGTGCACTATGAGGCACATGTGCTAAAGAAGGCGGTGAGCCTTGTACTCACGCCTGCCACTTCCACGAAACGCATGACAACGCCTCCAAAATGAAATCCCAGGTACACTAGTCCCAGGGGAACCTCGGCAATAGACGCGCAACTCCGGGAAATCACGGGCGACGGAGTGGCATGCGTGAGAGTGGGAGGCTGTGCAAGAGGAAGGGGTGAGCCTTGTACTCACGCCTGCTACTTCCACGAAAGACATCACCACGCGGCCAAAACGGATTCCCGGGTGCACAGGATAGTCCCAGGGGAGTTGGAGAGTAGGCGCGCACCTCCTGCCAAATCACGGGAGCCGTAGTGGCACGCCTGCCAGTGAGAGGCTGTGCACTGTGAGGCACATGTGCTAAAGAAGGCGGTGAGTCTTGTACTCACGCCTGCCACTTCCACGAAACACATCACCACGCGGCTAAAATGGATTCCCGCGTGCACTAGATAGTCCCAGGGGAGTTGGGGGGTAGGCGCGCACCTCCTGCAAGTTACGGGAGCCGTGGTGGCACGCCTCCGAGTGAGAGGCTGTGCACTATGAGGCACATGTGCTAAAGTAGGCGGTGAGCCTTGTACTCACGCCTGCCACTTCCACGAAACGCATGACAACGCCTCCAAAATATAATCCCAGGTGCACTAGTCCCAGGGGAACCTCGGCAATAGACGCGCAACTCCGGGAAATCACGGGCGACGGAGTGGCATGCGTGAGAGTGGGAGGCTGTGCAAGAGGAAGGGGTGAGCCTTGTACTCACGCCTGCTACTTCCACGAAAGACATCACCACGCGGCCAAAACGGATTCCCGGGTGCACAAGATAGTCCCAGGGGAGTTAAGGGGTAGGCGCGCACCTCCTGCCAAATCACGGGAGCCGTAGTGGCACGCCTGCCAGTGACAGGCTGTGCACTGTGAGGCAAATGTGCTAAAGAAGGCGGTGAGTCTTGTACTCACGCCTGCCACTTCCACGAAACACATCACCACGCGGCTAAAATGGATTCCCGCGTGCACTAGATAGTCCCAGAGGAATTGGGGGGTGGGCGCGCACCTCCTGCAAGTCACGGGAGCCGTGGTGGCACGCCTCCGAGTGAGAGGCTGTGCACTATGAGGCACATGTGCTAAAGAAGGCGGTGAGCCTTGTACTCACGCCTGCCACTTCCACGAAACGCATGACAACGCCTCCAAAATGAAATCCCATGTACACTAGTCCCAGGGGAACCTCGGCAATAGACGCGCAACTCCGGGAAATCACGGGCGACGGAGTGGCATGCGTGAGAGTGGGAGGCTGTGCAAGAGGAAGGGGTGAGCCTTGTACTCACGCCTGCTACTTCCACGAAAGACATCACCACGCGGCCAAAACGGATTCCCGGGTGCACAAGATAGTCCCAGGGGAGTTGGAGAGTAGGCGCGCACCTCCTGCCAAATCACGGGAGCCGTAGTGGCACGCCTGCCAGTGAGAGGCTGTGCACTATGAGGCACATGTCCTAAAGTAGGCGGTGAGCCTTGTACTCACGCCTGCCACTTCCACGAAACGCATGACAACGCCTCCAAAATATAATCCCAGGTGCACTAGTCCCTGGGGAACCTCGGCAATAGACGCGCAACTCCGGGAAATCACGGGCGACGGAGTGGCATGCGTGAGAGTGGGAGGCTGTGCAAGAGGAAGGGGTGAGCCTTGTACTCACGCCTGCTACTTCCACGAAAGACATCACCACGCGGCCAAAACGGATTCCCGGGTGCACAAGATAGTCCCAGGGGAGTTGGAGAGTAGGCGCGCACCTCCTGCCAAATCACGGGAGCCGTAGTGGCACGCCTGCCAGTGAGAGGCTGTGCACTGTGAGGCACGTGTGCTAAAGAAGGCGGTGAGTCTTGTACTCACGCCTGCCACTTCCACGAAACACATCACCACGCGGCTAAAATGGATTCCCGCGTGCACTAGATAGTCCCAGAGGAATTGGGGGGTGGGCGCGCACCTCCTGCAAGTCACGGGAGCCGTGGTGGCACGCCTCCGAGTGAGAGGCTGTGCACTATGAGGCACATGTGCTAAAGAAGGCGGTGAGCCTTGTACTCACGCCTGCCACTTCCACGAAACGCATGACAACGCCTCCAAAATGAAATCCCAGGTACACTAGTCCCAGGGGAACCTCGGCAATAGACGCGCAACTCCGGGAAATCACGGGCGACGGAGTGGCATGCGTGAGAGTGGGAGGCTGTGCAAGAGGAAGGGGTGAGCCTTGTACTCACGCCTGCTACTTCCACGAAAGACATCACCACGCGGCCAAAACGGATTCCCGGGTGCACAGGATAGTCCCAGGGGAGTTGGAGAGTAGGCGCGCACCTCCTGCCAAATCACGGGAGCCGTAGTGGCACGCCTGCCAGTGAGAGGCTGTGCACTGTGAGGCACATGTGCTAAAGAAGGCGGTGAGTCTTGTACTCACGCCTGCCACTTCCACGAAACACATCACCACGCGGCTAAAATGGATTCCCGCGTGCACTAGATAGTCCCAGGGGAGTTGGGGGGTAGGCGCGCACCTCCTGCAAGTTACGGGAGCCGTGGTGGCACGCCTCCGAGTGAGAGGCTGTGCACTATGAGGCACATGTGCTAAAGTAGGCGGTGAGCCTTGTACTCACGCCTGCCACTTCCACGAAACGCATGACAACGCCTCCAAAATATAATCCCAGGTGCACTAGTCCCAGGGGAACCTCGGCAATAGACGCGCAACTCCGGGAAATCACGGGCGACGGAGTGGCATGCGTGAGAGTGGGAGGCTGTGCAAGAGGAAGGGGTGAGCCTTGTACTCACGCCTGCTACTTCCACGAAAGACATCACCACGCGGCCAAAACGGATTCCCGGGTGCACAAGATAGTCCCAGGGGAGTTAAGGGGTAGGCGCGCACCTCCTGCCAAATCACGGGAGCCGTAGTGGCACGCCTGCCAGTGACAGGCTGTGCACTGTGAGGCAAATGTGCTAAAGAAGGCGGTGAGTCTTGTACTCACGCCTGCCACTTCCACGAAACACATCACCACGCGGCTAAAATGGATTCCCGCGTGCACTAGATAGTCCCAGAGGAATTGGGGGGTGGGCGCGCACCTCCTGCAAGTCACGGGAGCCGTGGTGGCACGCCTCCGAGTGAGAGGCTGTGCACTATGAGGCACATGTGCTAAAGAAGGCGGTGAGCCTTGTACTCACGCCTGCCACTTCCACGAAACGCATGACAACGCCTCCAAAATGAAATCCCATGTACACTAGTCCCAGGGGAACCTCGGCAATAGACGCGCAACTCCGGGAAATCACGGGCGACGGAGTGGCATGCGTGAGAGTGGGAGGCTGTGCAAGAGGAAGGGGTGAGCCTTGTACTCACGCCTGCTACTTCCACGAAAGACATCACCACGCGGCCAAAACGGATTCCCGGGTGCACAAGATAGTCCCAGGGGAGTTGGAGAGTAGGCGCGCACCTCCTGCCAAATCACGGGAGCCGTAGTGGCACGCCTGCCAGTGAGAGGCTGTGCACTATGAGGCACATGTCCTAAAGTAGGCGGTGAGCCTTGTACTCACGCCTGCCACTTCCACGAAACGCATGACAACGCCTCCAAAATATAATCCCAGGTGCACTAGTCCCTGGGGAACCTCGGCAATAGACGCGCAACTCCGGGAAATCACGGGCGACGGAGTGGCATGCGTGAGAGTGGGAGGCTGTGCAAGAGGAAGGGGTGAGCCTTGTACTCACGCCTGCTACTTCCACGAAAGACATCACCACGCGGCCAAAACGGATTCCCGGGTGCACAAGATAGTCCCAGGGGAGTTGGAGAGTAGGCGCGCACCTCCTGCCAAATCACGGGAGCCGTAGTGGCACGCCTGCCAGTGAGAGGCTGTGCACTGTGAGGCACGTGTGCTAAAGAAGGCGGTGAGTCTTGTACTCACGCCTGCCACTTCCACGAAACACATCACCACGCGGCTAAAATGGATTCCCGCGTGCACTAGATAGTCCCAGAGGAATTGGGGGGTGGGCGCGCACCTCCTGCAAGTCACGGGAGCCGTGGTGGCACGCCTCCGAGTGAGAGGCTGTGCACTATGAGGCACATGTGCTAAAGAAGGCGGTGAGCCTTGTACTCACGCCTGCCACTTCCACGAAACGCATGACAACGCCTCCAAAATGAAATCCCAGGTACACTAGTCCCAGGGGAACCTCGGCAATAGACGCGCAACTCCGGGAAATCACGGGCGACGGAGTGGCATGCGTGAGAGTGGGAGGCTGTGCAAGAGGAAGGGGTGAGCCTTGTACTCACGCCTGCTACTTCCACGAAAGACATCACCACGCGGCCAAAACGGATTCCCGGGTGCACAGGATAGTCCCAGGGGAGTTGGAGAGTAGGCGCGCACCTCCTGCCAAATCACGGGAGCCGTAGTGGCACGCCTGCCAGTGAGAGGCTGTGCACTGTGAGGCACATGTGCTAAAGAAGGCGGTGAGTCTTGTACTCACGCCTGCCACTTCCACGAAACACATCACCACGCGGCTAAAATGGATTCCCGCGTGCACTAGATAGTCCCAGGGGAGTTGGGGGGTAGGCGCGCACCTCCTGCAAGTTACGGGAGCCGTGGTGGCACGCCTCCGAGTGAGAGGCTGTGCACTATGAGGCACATGTGCTAAAGTAGGCGGTGAGCCTTGTACTCACGCCTGCCACTTCCACGAAACGCATGACAACGCCTCCAAAATATAATCCCAGGTGCACTAGTCCCAGGGGAACCTCGGCAATAGACGCGCAACTCCGGGAAATCACGGGCGACGGAGTGGCATGCGTGAGAGTGGGAGGCTGTGCAAGAGGAAGGGGTGAGCCTTGTACTCACGCCTGCTACTTCCACGAAAGACATCACCACGCGGCCAAAACGGATTCCCGGGTGCACAAGATAGTCCCAGGGGAGTTAAGGGGTAGGCGCGCACCTCCTGCCAAATCACGGGAGCCGTAGTGGCACGCCTGCCAGTGACAGGCTGTGCACTGTGAGGCAAATGTGCTAAAGAAGGCGGTGAGTCTTGTACTCACGCCTGCCACTTCCACGAAACACATCACCACGCGGCTAAAATGGATTCCCGCGTGCACTAGATAGTCCCAGAGGAATTGGGGGGTGGGCGCGCACCTCCTGCAAGTCACGGGAGCCGTGGTGGCACGCCTCCGAGTGAGAGGCTGTGCACTATGAGGCACATGTGCTAAAGAAGGCGGTGAGCCTTGTACTCACGCCTGCCACTTCCACGAAACGCATGACAACGCCTCCAAAATGAAATCCCATGTACACTAGTCCCAGGGGAACCTCGGCAATAGACGCGCAACTCCGGGAAATCACGGGCGACGGAGTGGCATGCGTGAGAGTGGGAGGCTGTGCAAGAGGAAGGGGTGAGCCTTGTACTCACGCCTGCTACTTCCACGAAAGACATCACCACGCGGCCAAAACGGATTCCCGGGTGCACAAGATAGTCCCAGGGGAGTTGGAGAGTAGGCGCGCACCTCCTGCCAAATCACGGGAGCCGTAGTGGCACGCCTGCCAGTGAGAGGCTGTGCACTATGAGGCACATGTCCTAAAGTAGGCGGTGAGCCTTGTACTCACGCCTGCCACTTCCACGAAACGCATGACAACGCCTCCAAAATATAATCCCAGGTGCACTAGTCCCTGGGGAACCTCGGCAATAGACGCGCAACTCCGGGAAATCACGGGCGACGGAGTGGCATGCGTGAGAGTGGGAGGCTGTGCAAGAGGAAGGGGTGAGCCTTGTACTCACGCCTGCTACTTCCACGAAAGACATCACCACGCGGCCAAAACGGATTCCCGGGTGCACAAGATAGTCCCAGGGGAGTTGGAGAGTAGGCGCGCACCTCCTGCCAAATCACGGGAGCCGTAGTGGCACGCCTGCCAGTGAGAGGCTGTGCACTGTGAGGCACGTGTGCTAAAGAAGGCGGTGAGTCTTGTACTCACGCCTGCCACTTCCACGAAACACATCACCACGCGGCTAAAATGGATTCCCGCGTGCACTAGATAGTCCCAGAGGAATTGGGGGGTGGGCGCGCACCTCCTGCAAGTCACGGGAGCCGTGGTGGCACGCCTCCGAGTGAGAGGCTGTGCACTATGAGGCACATGTGCTAAAGAAGGCGGTGAGCCTTGTACTCACGCCTGCCACTTCCACGAAACGCATGACAACGCCTCCAAAATGAAATCCCAGGTACACTAGTCCCAGGGGAACCTCGGCAATAGACGCGCAACTCCGGGAAATCACGGGCGACGGAGTGGCATGCGTGAGAGTGGGAGGCTGTGCAAGAGGAAGGGGTGAGCCTTGTACTCACGCCTGCTACTTCCACGAAAGACATCACCACGCGGCCAAAACGGATTCCCGGGTGCACAGGATGGTCCCAGGGGAGTTGGAGAGTAGGCGCGCACCTCCTGCCAAATCACGGGAGCCGTAGTGGCACGCCTGCCAGTGAGAGGCTGTGCACTGTGAGGCACATGTGCTAAAGAAGGCGGTGAGTCTTGTACTCACGCCTGCCACTTCCACGAAACACATCACCACGCGGCTAAAATGGATTCCCGCGTGCACTAGATAGTCCCAGGGGAGTTGGGGGGTAGGCGCGCACCTCCTGCAAGTTACGGGAGCCGTGGTGGCACGCCTCCGAGTGAGAGGCTGTGCACTATGAGGCACATGTGCTAAAGTAGGCGGTGAGCCTTGTACTCACGCCTGCCACTTCCACGAAACGCATGACAACGCCTCCAAAATATAATCCCAGGTGCACTAGTCCCAGGGGAACCTCGGCAATAGACGCGCAACTCCGGGAAATCACGGGCGACGGAGTGGCATGCGTGAGAGTGGGAGGCTGTGCAAGAGGAAGGGGTGAGCCTTGTACTCACGCCTGCTACTTCCACGAAAGACATCACCACGCGGCCAAAACGGATTCCCGGGTGCACAAGATAGTCCCAGGGGAGTTAAGGGGTAGGCGCGCACCTCCTGCCAAATCACGGGAGCCGTAGTGGCACGCCTGCCAGTGACAGGCTGTGCACTGTGAGGCAAATGTGCTAAAGAAGGCGGTGAGTCTTGTACTCACGCCTGCCACTTCCACGAAACACATCACCACGCGGCTAAAATGGATTCCCGCGTGCACTAGATAGTCCCAGAGGAATTGGGGGGTGGGCGCGCACCTCCTGCAAGTCACGGGAGCCGTGGTGGCACGCCTCCGAGTGAGAGGCTGTGCACTATGAGGCACATGTGCTAAAGAAGGCGGTGAGCCTTGTACTCACGCCTGCCACTTCCACGAAACGCATGACAACGCCTCCAAAATGAAATCCCATGTACACTAGTCCCAGGGGAACCTCGGCAATAGACGCGCAACTCCGGGAAATCACGGGCGACGGAGTGGCATGCGTGAGAGTGGGAGGCTGTGCAAGAGGAAGGGGTGAGCCTTGTACTCACGCCTGCTACTTCCACGAAAGACATCACCACGCGGCCAAAACGGATTCCCGGGTGCACAAGATAGTCCCAGGGGAGTTGGAGAGTAGGCGCGCACCTCCTGCCAAATCACGGGAGCCGTAGTGGCACGCCTGCCAGTGAGAGGCTGTGCACTATGAGGCACATGTCCTAAAGTAGGCGGTGAGCCTTGTACTCACGCCTGCCACTTCCACGAAACGCATGACAACGCCTCCAAAATATAATCCCAGGTGCACTAGTCCCTGGGGAACCTCGGCAATAGACGCGCAACTCCGGGAAATCACGGGCGACGGAGTGGCATGCGTGAGAGTGGGAGGCTGTGCAAGAGGAAGGGGTGAGCCTTGTACTCACGCCTGCTACTTCCACGAAAGACATCACCACGCGGCCAAAACGGATTCCCGGGTGCACAAGATAGTCCCAGGGGAGTTGGAGAGTAGGCGCGCACCTCCTGCCAAATCACGGGAGCCGTAGTGGCACGCCTGCCAGTGAGAGGCTGTGCACTGTGAGGCACGTGTGCTAAAGAAGGCGGTGAGTCTTGTACTCACGCCTGCCACTTCCACGAAACACATCACCACGCGGCTAAAATGGATTCCCGCGTGCACTAGATAGTCCCAGAGGAATTGGGGGGTGGGCGCGCACCTCCTGCAAGTCACGGGAGCCGTGGTGGCACGCCTCCGAGTGAGAGGCTGTGCACTATGAGGCACATGTGCTAAAGAAGGCGGTGAGCCTTGTACTCACGCCTGCCACTTCCACGAAACGCATGACAACGCCTCCAAAATGAAATCCCAGGTACACTAGTCCCAGGGGAACCTCGGCAATAGACGCGCAACTCCGGGAAATCACGGGCGACGGAGTGGCATGCGTGAGAGTGGGAGGCTGTGCAAGAGGAAGGGGTGAGCCTTGTACTCACGCCTGCTACTTCCACGAAAGACATCACCACGCGGCCAAAACGGATTCCCGGGTGCACAGGATAGTCCCAGGGGAGTTGGAGAGTAGGCGCGCACCTCCTGCCAAATCACGGGAGCCGTAGTGGCACGCCTGCCAGTGAGAGGCTGTGCACTGTGAGGCACATGTGCTAAAGAAGGCGGTGAGTCTTGTACTCACGCCTGCCACTTCCACGAAACACATCACCACGCGGCTAAAATGGATTCCCGCGTGCACTAGATAGTCCCAGGGGAGTTGGGGGGTAGGCGCGCACCTCCTGCAAGTTACGGGAGCCGTGGTGGCACGCCTCCGAGTGAGAGGCTGTGCACTATGAGGCACATGTGCTAAAGTAGGCGGTGAGCCTTGTACTCACGCCTGCCACTTCCACGAAACGCATGACAACGCCTCCAAAATATAATCCCAGGTGCACTAGTCCCAGGGGAACCTCGGCAATAGACGCGCAACTCCGGGAAATCACGGGCGACGGAGTGGCATGCGTGAGAGTGGGAGGCTGTGCAAGAGGAAGGGGTGAGCCTTGTACTCACGCCTGCTACTTCCACGAAAGACATCACCACGCGGCCAAAACGGATTCCCGGGTGCACAAGATAGTCCCAGGGGAGTTAAGGGGTAGGCGCGCACCTCCTGCCAAATCACGGGAGCCGTAGTGGCACGCCTGCCAGTGACAGGCTGTGCACTGTGAGGCAAATGTGCTAAAGAAGGCGGTGAGTCTTGTACTCACGCCTGCCACTTCCACGAAACACATCACCACGCGGCTAAAATGGATTCCCGCGTGCACTAGATAGTCCCAGAGGAATTGGGGGGTGGGCGCGCACCTCCTGCAAGTCACGGGAGCCGTGGTGGCACGCCTCCGAGTGAGAGGCTGTGCACTATGAGGCACATGTGCTAAAGAAGGCGGTGAGCCTTGTACTCACGCCTGCCACTTCCACGAAACGCATGACAACGCCTCCAAAATGAAATCCCATGTACACTAGTCCCAGGGGAACCTCGGCAATAGACGCGCAACTCCGGGAAATCACGGGCGACGGAGTGGCATGCGTGAGAGTGGGAGGCTGTGCAAGAGGAAGGGGTGAGCCTTGTACTCACGCCTGCTACTTCCACGAAAGACATCACCACGCGGCCAAAACGGATTCCCGGGTGCACAAGATAGTCCCAGGGGAGTTGGAGAGTAGGCGCGCACCTCCTGCCAAATCACGGGAGCCGTAGTGGCACGCCTGCCAGTGAGAGGCTGTGCACTATGAGGCACATGTCCTAAAGTAGGCGGTGAGCCTTGTACTCACGCCTGCCACTTCCACGAAACGCATGACAACGCCTCCAAAATATAATCCCAGGTGCACTAGTCCCTGGGGAACCTCGGCAATAGACGCGCAACTCCGGGAAATCACGGGCGACGGAGTGGCATGCGTGAGAGTGGGAGGCTGTGCAAGAGGAAGGGGTGAGCCTTGTACTCACGCCTGCTACTTCCACGAAAGACATCACCACGCGGCCAAAACGGATTCCCGGGTGCACAAGATAGTCCCAGGGGAGTTGGAGAGTAGGCGCGCACCTCCTGCCAAATCACGGGAGCCGTAGTGGCACGCCTGCCAGTGAGAGGCTGTGCACTGTGAGGCACGTGTGCTAAAGAAGGCGGTGAGTCTTGTACTCACGCCTGCCACTTCCACGAAACACATCACCACGCGGCTAAAATGGATTCCCGCGTGCACTAGATAGTCCCAGAGGAATTGGGGGGTGGGCGCGCACCTCCTGCAAGTCACGGGAGCCGTGGTGGCACGCCTCCGAGTGAGAGGCTGTGCACTATGAGGCACATGTGCTAAAGAAGGCGGTGAGCCTTGTACTCACGCCTGCCACTTCCACGAAACGCATGACAACGCCTCCAAAATGAAATCCCAGGTACACTAGTCCCAGGGGAACCTCGGCAATAGACGCGCAACTCCGGGAAATCACGGGCGACGGAGTGGCATGCGTGAGAGTGGGAGGCTGTGCAAGAGGAAGGGGTGAGCCTTGTACTCACGCCTGCTACTTCCACGAAAGACATCACCACGCGGCCAAAACGGATTCCCGGGTGCACAGGATAGTCCCAGGGGAGTTGGAGAGTAGGCGCGCACCTCCTGCCAAATCACGGGAGCCGTAGTGGCACGCCTGCCAGTGAGAGGCTGTGCACTGTGAGGCACATGTGCTAAAGAAGGCGGTGAGTCTTGTACTCACGCCTGCCACTTCCACGAAACACATCACCACGCGGCTAAAATGGATTCCCGCGTGCACTAGATAGTCCCAGGGGAGTTGGGGGGTAGGCGCGCACCTCCTGCAAGTTACGGGAGCCGTGGTGGCACGCCTCCGAGTGAGAGGCTGTGCACTATGAGGCACATGTGCTAAAGTAGGCGGTGAGCCTTGTACTCACGCCTGCCACTTCCACGAAACGCATGACAACGCCTCCAAAATATAATCCCAGGTGCACTAGTCCCAGGGGAACCTCGGCAATAGACGCGCAACTCCGGGAAATCACGGGCGACGGAGTGGCATGCGTGAGAGTGGGAGGCTGTGCAAGAGGAAGGGGTGAGCCTTGTACTCACGCCTGCTACTTCCACGAAAGACATCACCACGCGGCCAAAACGGATTCCCGGGTGCACAAGATAGTCCCAGGGGAGTTAAGGGGTAGGCGCGCACCTCCTGCCAAATCACGGGAGCCGTAGTGGCACGCCTGCCAGTGACAGGCTGTGCACTGTGAGGCAAATGTGCTAAAGAAGGCGGTGAGTCTTGTACTCACGCCTGCCACTTCCACGAAACACATCACCACGCGGCTAAAATGGATTCCCGCGTGCACTAGATAGTCCCAGAGGAATTGGGGGGTGGGCGCGCACCTCCTGCAAGTCACGGGAGCCGTGGTGGCACGCCTCCGAGTGAGAGGCTGTGCACTATGAGGCACATGTGCTAAAGAAGGCGGTGAGCCTTGTACTCACGCCTGCCACTTCCACGAAACGCATGACAACGCCTCCAAAATGAAATCCCATGTACACTAGTCCCAGGGGAACCTCGGCAATAGACGCGCAACTCCGGGAAATCACGGGCGACGGAGTGGCATGCGTGAGAGTGGGAGGCTGTGCAAGAGGAAGGGGTGAGCCTTGTACTCACGCCTGCTACTTCCACGAAAGACATCACCACGCGGCCAAAACGGATTCCCGGGTGCACAAGATAGTCCCAGGGGAGTTGGAGAGTAGGCGCGCACCTCCTGCCAAATCACGGGAGCCGTAGTGGCACGCCTGCCAGTGAGAGGCTGTGCACTATGAGGCACATGTCCTAAAGTAGGCGGTGAGCCTTGTACTCACGCCTGCCACTTCCACGAAACGCATGACAACGCCTCCAAAATATAATCCCAGGTGCACTAGTCCCTGGGGAACCTCGGCAATAGACGCGCAACTCCGGGAAATCACGGGCGACGGAGTGGCATGCGTGAGAGTGGGAGGCTGTGCAAGAGGAAGGGGTGAGCCTTGTACTCACGCCTGCTACTTCCACGAAAGACATCACCACGCGGCCAAAACGGATTCCCGGGTGCACAAGATAGTCCCAGGGGAGTTGGAGAGTAGGCGCGCACCTCCTGCCAAATCACGGGAGCCGTAGTGGCACGCCTGCCAGTGAGAGGCTGTGCACTGTGAGGCACGTGTGCTAAAGAAGGCGGTGAGTCTTGTACTCACGCCTGCCACTTCCACGAAACACATCACCACGCGGCTAAAATGGATTCCCGCGTGCACTAGATAGTCCCAGAGGAATTGGGGGGTGGGCGCGCACCTCCTGCAAGTCACGGGAGCCGTGGTGGCACGCCTCCGAGTGAGAGGCTGTGCACTATGAGGCACATGTGCTAAAGAAGGCGGTGAGCCTTGTACTCACGCCTGCCACTTCCACGAAACGCATGACAACGCCTCCAAAATGAAATCCCAGGTACACTAGTCCCAGGGGAACCTCGGCAATAGACGCGCAACTCCGGGAAATCACGGGCGACGGAGTGGCATGCGTGAGAGTGGGAGGCTGTGCAAGAGGAAGGGGTGAGCCTTGTACTCACGCCTGCTACTTCCACGAAAGACATCACCACGCGGCCAAAACGGATTCCCGGGTGCACAGGATAGTCCCAGGGGAGTTGGAGAGTAGGCGCGCACCTCCTGCCAAATCACGGGAGCCGTAGTGGCACGCCTGCCAGTGAGAGGCTGTGCACTGTGAGGCACATGTGCTAAAGAAGGCGGTGAGTCTTGTACTCACGCCTGCCACTTCCACGAAACACATCACCACGCGGCTAAAATGGATTCCCGCGTGCACTAGATAGTCCCAGGGGAGTTGGGGGGTAGGCGCGCACCTCCTGCAAGTTACGGGAGCCGTGGTGGCACGCCTCCGAGTGAGAGGCTGTGCACTATGAGGCACATGTGCTAAAGTAGGCGGTGAGCCTTGTACTCACGCCTGCCACTTCCACGAAACGCATGACAACGCCTCCAAAATATAATCCCAGGTGCACTAGTCCCAGGGGAACCTCGGCAATAGACGCGCAACTCCGGGAAATCACGGGCGACGGAGTGGCATGCGTGAGAGTGGGAGGCTGTGCAAGAGGAAGGGGTGAGCCTTGTACTCACGCCTGCTACTTCCACGAAAGACATCACCACGCGGCCAAAACGGATTCCCGGGTGCACAAGATAGTCCCAGGGGAGTTAAGGGGTAGGCGCGCACCTCCTGCCAAATCACGGGAGCCGTAGTGGCACGCCTGCCAGTGACAGGCTGTGCACTGTGAGGCAAATGTGCTAAAGAAGGCGGTGAGTCTTGTACTCACGCCTGCCACTTCCACGAAACACATCACCACGCGGCTAAAATGGATTCCCGCGTGCACTAGATAGTCCCAGAGGAATTGGGGGGTGGGCGCGCACCTCCTGCAAGTCACGGGAGCCGTGGTGGCACGCCTCCGAGTGAGAGGCTGTGCACTATGAGGCACATGTGCTAAAGAAGGCGGTGAGCCTTGTACTCACGCCTGCCACTTCCACGAAACGCATGACAACGCCTCCAAAATGAAATCCCATGTACACTAGTCCCAGGGGAACCTCGGCAATAGACGCGCAACTCCGGGAAATCACGGGCGACGGAGTGGCATGCGTGAGAGTGGGAGGCTGTGCAAGAGGAAGGGGTGAGCCTTGTACTCACGCCTGCTACTTCCACGAAAGACATCACCACGCGGCCAAAACGGATTCCCGGGTGCACAAGATAGTCCCAGGGGAGTTGGAGAGTAGGCGCGCACCTCCTGCCAAATCACGGGAGCCGTAGTGGCACGCCTGCCAGTGAGAGGCTGTGCACTATGAGGCACATGTCCTAAAGTAGGCGGTGAGCCTTGTACTCACGCCTGCCACTTCCACGAAACGCATGACAACGCCTCCAAAATATAATCCCAGGTGCACTAGTCCCTGGGGAACCTCGGCAATAGACGCGCAACTCCGGGAAATCACGGGCGACGGAGTGGCATGCGTGAGAGTGGGAGGCTGTGCAAGAGGAAGGGGTGAGCCTTGTACTCACGCCTGCTACTTCCACGAAAGACATCACCACGCGGCCAAAACGGATTCCCGGGTGCACAAGATAGTCCCAGGGGAGTTGGAGAGTAGGCGCGCACCTCCTGCCAAATCACGGGAGCCGTAGTGGCACGCCTGCCAGTGAGAGGCTGTGCACTGTGAGGCACGTGTGCTAAAGAAGGCGGTGAGTCTTGTACTCACGCCTGCCACTTCCACGAAACACATCACCACGCGGCTAAAATGGATTCCCGCGTGCACTAGATAGTCCCAGAGGAATTGGGGGGTGGGCGCGCACCTCCTGCAAGTCACGGGAGCCGTGGTGGCACGCCTCCGAGTGAGAGGCTGTGCACTATGAGGCACATGTGCTAAAGAAGGCGGTGAGCCTTGTACTCACGCCTGCCACTTCCACGAAACGCATGACAACGCCTCCAAAATGAAATCCCAGGTACACTAGTCCCAGGGGAACCTCGGCAATAGACGCGCAACTCCGGGAAATCACGGGCGACGGAGTGGCATGCGTGAGAGTGGGAGGCTGTGCAAGAGGAAGGGGTGAGCCTTGTACTCACGCCTGCTACTTCCACGAAAGACATCACCACGCGGCCAAAACGGATTCCCGGGTGCACAGGATAGTCCCAGGGGAGTTGGAGAGTAGGCGCGCACCTCCTGCCAAATCACGGGAGCCGTAGTGGCACGCCTGCCAGTGAGAGGCTGTGCACTGTGAGGCACATGTGCTAAAGAAGGCGGTGAGTCTTGTACTCACGCCTGCCACTTCCACGAAACACATCACCACGCGGCTAAAATGGATTCCCGCGTGCACTAGATAGTCCCAGGGGAGTTGGGGGGTAGGCGCGCACCTCCTGCAAGTTACGGGAGCCGTGGTGGCACGCCTCCGAGTGAGAGGCTGTGCACTATGAGGCACATGTGCTAAAGTAGGCGGTGAGCCTTGTACTCACGCCTGCCACTTCCACGAAACGCATGACAACGCCTCCAAAATATAATCCCAGGTGCACTAGTCCCAGGGGAACCTCGGCAATAGACGCGCAACTCCGGGAAATCACGGGCGACGGAGTGGCATGCGTGAGAGTGGGAGGCTGTGCAAGAGGAAGGGGTGAGCCTTGTACTCACGCCTGCTACTTCCACGAAAGACATCACCACGCGGCCAAAACGGATTCCCGGGTGCACAAGATAGTCCCAGGGGAGTTAAGGGGTAGGCGCGCACCTCCTGCCAAATCACGGGAGCCGTAGTGGCACGCCTGCCAGTGACAGGCTGTGCACTGTGAGGCAAATGTGCTAAAGAAGGCGGTGAGTCTTGTACTCACGCCTGCCACTTCCACGAAACACATCACCACGCGGCTAAAATGGATTCCCGCGTGCACTAGATAGTCCCAGAGGAATTGGGGGGTGGGCGCGCACCTCCTGCAAGTCACGGGAGCCGTGGTGGCACGCCTCCGAGTGAGAGGCTGTGCACTATGAGGCACATGTGCTAAAGAAGGCGGTGAGCCTTGTACTCACGCCTGCCACTTCCACGAAACGCATGACAACGCCTCCAAAATGAAATCCCATGTACACTAGTCCCAGGGGAACCTCGGCAATAGACGCGCAACTCCGGGAAATCACGGGCGACGGAGTGGCATGCGTGAGAGTGGGAGGCTGTGCAAGAGGAAGGGGTGAGCCTTGTACTCACGCCTGCTACTTCCACGAAAGACATCACCACGCGGCCAAAACGGATTCCCGGGTGCACAAGATAGTCCCAGGGGAGTTGGAGAGTAGGCGCGCACCTCCTGCCAAATCACGGGAGCCGTAGTGGCACGCCTGCCAGTGAGAGGCTGTGCACTATGAGGCACATGTCCTAAAGTAGGCGGTGAGCCTTGTACTCACGCCTGCCACTTCCACGAAACGCATGACAACGCCTCCAAAATATAATCCCAGGTGCACTAGTCCCTGGGGAACCTCGGCAATAGACGCGCAACTCCGGGAAATCACGGGCGACGGAGTGGCATGCGTGAGAGTGGGAGGCTGTGCAAGAGGAAGGGGTGAGCCTTGTACTCACGCCTGCTACTTCCACGAAAGACATCACCACGCGGCCAAAACGGATTCCCGGGTGCACAAGATAGTCCCAGGGGAGTTGGAGAGTAGGCGCGCACCTCCTGCCAAATCACGGGAGCCGTAGTGGCACGCCTGCCAGTGAGAGGCTGTGCACTGTGAGGCACGTGTGCTAAAGAAGGCGGTGAGTCTTGTACTCACGCCTGCCACTTCCACGAAACACATCACCACGCGGCTAAAATGGATTCCCGCGTGCACTAGATAGTCCCAGAGGAATTGGGGGGTGGGCGCGCACCTCCTGCAAGTCACGGGAGCCGTGGTGGCACGCCTCCGAGTGAGAGGCTGTGCACTATGAGGCACATGTGCTAAAGAAGGCGGTGAGCCTTGTACTCACGCCTGCCACTTCCACGAAACGCATGACAACGCCTCCAAAATGAAATCCCAGGTACACTAGTCCCAGGGGAACCTCGGCAATAGACGCGCAACTCCGGGAAATCACGGGCGACGGAGTGGCATGCGTGAGAGTGGGAGGCTGTGCAAGAGGAAGGGGTGAGCCTTGTACTCACGCCTGCTACTTCCACGAAAGACATCACCACGCGGCCAAAACGGATTCCCGGGTGCACAGGATAGTCCCAGGGGAGTTGGAGAGTAGGCGCGCACCTCCTGCCAAATCACGGGAGCCGTAGTGGCACGCCTGCCAGTGAGAGGCTGTGCACTGTGAGGCACATGTGCTAAAGAAGGCGGTGAGTCTTGTACTCACGCCTGCCACTTCCACGAAACACATCACCACGCGGCTAAAATGGATTCCCGCGTGCACTAGATAGTCCCAGGGGAGTTGGGGGGTAGGCGCGCACCTCCTGCAAGTTACGGGAGCCGTGGTGGCACGCCTCCGAGTGAGAGGCTGTGCACTATGAGGCACATGTGCTAAAGTAGGCGGTGAGCCTTGTACTCACGCCTGCCACTTCCACGAAACGCATGACAACGCCTCCAAAATATAATCCCAGGTGCACTAGTCCCAGGGGAACCTCGGCAATAGACGCGCAACTCCGGGAAATCACGGGCGACGGAGTGGCATGCGTGAGAGTGGGAGGCTGTGCAAGAGGAAGGGGTGAGCCTTGTACTCACGCCTGCTACTTCCACGAAAGACATCACCACGCGGCCAAAACGGATTCCCGGGTGCACAAGATAGTCCCAGGGGAGTTAAGGGGTAGGCGCGCACCTCCTGCCAAATCACGGGAGCCGTAGTGGCACGCCTGCCAGTGACAGGCTGTGCACTGTGAGGCAAATGTGCTAAAGAAGGCGGTGAGTCTTGTACTCACGCCTGCCACTTCCACGAAACACATCACCACGCGGCTAAAATGGATTCCCGCGTGCACTAGATAGTCCCAGAGGAATTGGGGGGTGGGCGCGCACCTCCTGCAAGTCACGGGAGCCGTGGTGGCACGCCTCCGAGTGAGAGGCTGTGCACTATGAGGCACATGTGCTAAAGAAGGCGGTGAGCCTTGTACTCACGCCTGCCACTTCCACGAAACGCATGACAACGCCTCCAAAATGAAATCCCATGTACACTAGTCCCAGGGGAACCTCGGCAATAGACGCGCAACTCCGGGAAATCACGGGCGACGGAGTGGCATGCGTGAGAGTGGGAGGCTGTGCAAGAGGAAGGGGTGAGCCTTGTACTCACGCCTGCTACTTCCACGAAAGACATCACCACGCGGCCAAAACGGATTCCCGGGTGCACAAGATAGTCCCAGGGGAGTTGGAGAGTAGGCGCGCACCTCCTGCCAAATCACGGGAGCCGTAGTGGCACGCCTGCCAGTGAGAGGCTGTGCACTATGAGGCACATGTCCTAAAGTAGGCGGTGAGCCTTGTACTCACGCCTGCCACTTCCACGAAACGCATGACAACGCCTCCAAAATATAATCCCAGGTGCACTAGTCCCTGGGGAACCTCGGCAATAGACGCGCAACTCCGGGAAATCACGGGCGACGGAGTGGCATGCGTGAGAGTGGGAGGCTGTGCAAGAGGAAGGGGTGAGCCTTGTACTCACGCCTGCTACTTCCACGAAAGACATCACCACGCGGCCAAAACGGATTCCCGGGTGCACAAGATAGTCCCAGGGGAGTTGGAGAGTAGGCGCGCACCTCCTGCCAAATCACGGGAGCCGTAGTGGCACGCCTGCCAGTGAGAGGCTGTGCACTGTGAGGCACGTGTGCTAAAGAAGGCGGTGAGTCTTGTACTCACGCCTGCCACTTCCACGAAACACATCACCACGCGGCTAAAATGGATTCCCGCGTGCACTAGATAGTCCCAGAGGAATTGGGGGGTTGGCGCGCACCTCCTGCAAGTCACGGGAGCCGTGGTGGCACGCCTCCGAGTGAGAGGCTGTGCACTATGAGGCACATGTGCTAAAGAAGGCGGTGAGCCTTGTACTCACGCCTGCCACTTCCACGAAACGCATGACAACGCCTCCAAAATGAAATCCCAGGTACACTAGTCCCAGGGGAACCTCGGCAATAGACGCGCAACTCCGGGAAATCACGGGCGACGGAGTGGCATGCGTGAGAGTGGGAGGCTGTGCAAGAGGAAGGGGTGAGCCTTGTACTCACGCCTGCTACTTCCACGAAAGACATCACCACGCGGCCAAAACGGATTCCCGGGTGCACAGGATAGTCCCAGGGGAGTTGGAGAGTAGGCGCGCACCTCCTGCCAAATCACGGGAGCCGTAGTGGCACGCCTGCCAGTGAGAGGCTGTGCACTGTGAG
>NW_028290771.1:0-35833 GCF_964205215.1 Stylophora pistillata | reverse complement strand
CGTCAATGACGTCACACTTGAGGAAATACGGCCATCGAAGTCACTATTGTGCTTTTTTTGTGTTTTTGTTCTGTTGTTTTTGTTTCTTTGGTCTTTTCTCTATACGCGTGTATGTCTGTGACGCGTGTTGGGTGACATTTGAAGTCGTTGTGACGTCATTAATGTCACGCTGTCAGGACGTCATGACTTATCCCCTGGGCAGACTTTCGGTACAAATAGGCAAGTTTTAGGCTAGGGTGAGGCTTAGGGTTAGGGTTTATGTTAGGGGTGAGGGCTAGCTAGGTGTTAGGGTTAGGGTTTTTAAGAGATTCACCATTAGAAGGGTAAAGGGTTAGGGAGATTCACCCTTAGAAGGGTGAGAGATTTGAAAAATTCACCCTTTGAAGGGTTAGCAATTTGAGAGATTCACCCTTAGAAGGGTGAGAGATTTGGAAAAATCACCCTTTGAGGGGTTAGCAATTTGAAAGATTCACCCTTAGAATCCCTGTTCTGAAGAGTGAGCAATTTAAAAGATTTAAGCGGGTCTTATCGGTTTTAGGTTACCCTAGCTGTTTTTCTAACTAACCCTAACTCTATATCTTGCTTTAAGAGCAGTCTTAAGCGTCAGGTAAGGGTTAATTGAAATAAAAGGCAATAGCCTACCATGCAAGTAGTGTAGGCCTTGCAAAGCTGTCAAGGTGCAAAGTCTCCATAGGAATGAAGTCATAACTAATGAACGGAGGCGAGCGTTAGAGAAAATCAACAGCAAAAGGTCTTTTACAGCAGGAAAAAGGATAGAAGGAACAGTGTTGTTGATTTGCCCTCGGCAGTGTTCAGTTGCCCTCGGCAGAAATGTTCATTTGCCCTGGTGGGCATTTTTCAGCTGGCTTGGTGAGAATTTTGAAGAGGGGGGCCTGGGCCTGGGCTGGGTAAGGAGCGGTTGAGGCTTGGGTTCACTTGGCTTGGGTTCCCGCTGGGTTGGCTTGGTGAGACCGAGGAGGCATCATGAAGCCTCTAGGTTCCGTAAAGCCCTTAGGAGCTCTTCAAAGAATGGAAGGGGTATCTCGGCCAGGGGCCAAGTTTCAGTCTAGTGGATTAGAACCCGAGCGAACAGCCGCTAAGACTCTTGAAGCAACTCTGCTGTTATGTGGTGTTGAAATGTAATAAAAAAAATAAAATGCGTTGAGATTTGGGCTTTGTGGGTGGAATGCGAGTCGGGCGTGTAGCTGGGCTTGGGATTTGCGAGTTGCTTCGGGGACTTAGTAGTTGTTATAGCTTGCAAGAAGGGCTACCTCTCCTCGCCAAATGATTTTTGGCATTATGCAAATGAGCTGGCAGCATGTTGTGCGTCTGTTGGCCAAAGGAACGGCTTGAAAGTGCAAATAGAATGGGCCGCTAGGTACAGAATGGACTCTTAAGCTGACTTCGGGTGTCCGTGGGCTGCCTTGGGCTTCTGCTCAGGCCTAAAAGCAGAAAACCAGGATGGCAACTTGCGAATGGCTGCCACCACGTGGTCCGGTTGGGTTTTGCGTTTGTTTGGCAAAGGAAGCGTTTTCTTTGCAAAAAAACTGGGCCAATACATAGAGCGTGGAGAGGCAAGCTGATTTCGGGTGTCCGTGGGCTGGCTTAGGCCTTGGCTTAGGCGATAAAAGCAAAACTACGATCGCATTGTGCAGTCCGCCATTTTGTTTGTTTACTTGTACATGTACAAGTGAAAATCGGTAAGATGGTTATTTTCAAAAATAAAGAGAAAAACCATGCTCGGCAGCTAAAGTGCATGAAAATAGGAGGGGTAAAAGAAGAAAAAGGAGGAAAAAAGCAAAAAAAAGCAAAAAAGAGTTTAGTCGCGCACCGGCCGGTATTGAACTCTTGACCCTCCATGACCGCCGCGGGCAGATTACCGAGAATCTGACGGTCCGGGGTTCGATACCGGAGTTGCCCTTTTCTGTCTGTTTCTTTTTTCTTTTGTTCTCTTCCTTTTTCCTCCTTTTTCTCTTTTTCCTGCTGTTTAATGACCACTGACGTTGAAAATACTGTGAGCAGAGCAATTTTTCCATTTTTAATAGGTCGGGGTAAAAGTGAGAAAAAGTTTCAACTTTGACAGAGTGTGGAGACGCCAACTTTCATCTCTTTTTATAATTCTAGTGGAAAGTACTTTCAAAGCTAATTGCATCGATGTAAGTTTAACGAGAAACGGATGAGAATTGATTTTTCTACGAATTTTGAAAGCTAAGAAAGATAGGTCTGCAAAGCGTACTTATTTCACCCCGTCAAACAAGAAAATTCGTAGAAAATTCTCCAATGGATCATTTTCTACACCCATTAAACCACACGACTGTCAATAGAATGAACAATCATTTCAATGTCCTCTTCTGTCAGTTTCGGCAGGTTTTCATGGTTTTCGTAGCCTTTCAAACGGAACTGTCAAAATGCCCCTTTTTTTCGACTTTTTACCTTCTCCAACGCATGCGCATTATTAGGCTCAGTAGATTGAAACACGTGAAGATGTTCTTCTCGACGAGACCTTCCTAACAGTGTATCACATGCTGTGATTCGATGAAATGATGCGTGGCAAGACCTTAGAAACCTGGTAAGCCTAGCACTAACTCTTTGTGGCGGATGGACATCTGATGACAAATTGCACCTAAAATGAAAAGTATGACACGGATTGACATCAAACTTGCTCCTCTAGATGGAGAGAACGCCATAAGAATCCTGTGAAAATTTCAGAGCTCAACTCTCAGGAATAAAGCTTTTAGCAGGTTTGAGATCAAGCCCTAGTATCAAGGTGAAGTTACAAGTTCAAGTCTTGTGTGGGTGTTATACCTATACCGGACCTTTTTGCTTCGTTCAAAAAATGCATGCTTCGCCACGGATTGAGCTGATACTTTTCCCCATAAGAGATCATGCACTTTACAATCTACATGCCAGATTTGGGCAGGACTGAGTTAATTCTAGGGTGATTCCCTTAGGACGTGAAGGTGCTAACCCTAACCCTAGCCTAACCCTAACCCTAGATTGCAACCCTAGCCCTAGATTGCAACCCTAACCCTAGATTGCAACCCTAGCCCTAGATTGCAACCCTAACCCCTAGCCTAACCCTAGCCCTAGATTGCAACCCTAACTAACTGCTGTATCTTAAGGGGTTTCTTAACCTATTGAGTTTTATACATATTAAAGTGTTCCTCTGGCAGAGATCTTCCCAACCATGACTACTTTAGTGTGGTTTGGTGAGATGAAGCTTGACAAACTTAAGGAAAACCACTTTGGTGGACCTCCCCTCGTTTTCGACCTCTTCCGCTGAGCATGCCCATTAAGGAGTTAAGGAGTTTTATACATATCAAAGTGTTCCTCTTGCAGAGACCTTTCTAAGCATGTCTACATTAATGTGCTTTGGGAAAATGGGGCTTGAGAAACTTAAAAAAAGAGCACTTTGGTGGACTTAGACCTCTAGCAGTTTTCTCAATTGATATTGCACTTGTGGCGCCATTACGCAACCCAGGCGAGGCGTGATGTCATCCACTTCATGCCATGATGAGGTGCATGACGTCATACATGACGAGATGCGCACATTTCACTCAAAATTGTGATCTTTTTCTTTCACGCGTGTGGTGCAGTCACGCGTATTTCGTGACGTATGACGTCAGAGTAACGTCAATGACGTCACACTTGAGGAAATACGGCCATCGAAGTCACTATTGTGCTTTTTTTGTGTTTTTGTTCTGTTGTTTTTGTTTCTTTTGGTCTTTTCTCTATACGCGTGTATGTCTGTGACGCGTGTTGGGTGACATTTGAAGTCGTTGTGACGTCATTAATGTCACGCTGTCAGGACGTCATGACTTATCCCCTGGGCAGACTTTCGGTACAAATAGGCAAGTTTTAGGCTAGGGTGAGGCTTAGGGTTAGGGTTTATGTTAGGGGTGAGGGCTAGCTAGTGTTAGGGTTAGGGTTTTTAAGAGATTCACCATTAGAAGGGTAAAGGGTTAGGGAGATTCACCCTTAGAAGGGTGAGAGATTTGAAAAATTCACCCTTTGAAGGGTTAGCAATTTGAGAGATTCACCCTTAGAAGGGTGAGAGATTTGGAAAAATCACCTTTGAGGGGTTAGCAATTTGAAAGATTCACCCTTAGAATCCCTGTCTGAAGAGTGAGCAATTTAAAAGATTAAGCGGGTCTTATCGGTTTTAGGTTACCCTAGCTGTTTTTCTAACTAACCCTAACTCTATATCTTGCTTTAAGAGCAGTCTTAAGCGTCAGGTAAGGGTTAATTGAAATAAAAGGCAATAGCCTACCATGCAAGTAGTGTAGGCCTTGCAAAGCTGTCAAGGTGCAAAGTCTCCATAGGAATGAAGTCATAACTAATGAACGGAGGCGAGCGTTAGAGAAAATCAACAGCAAAAGGTCTTTTACAGCAGGAAAAAGGATAGAAGGAACAGTGTTGTTGATTTGCCCTCGGCAGTGTTCAGTTGCCCTCGGCAGAAATGTTCATTTGCCCTGGTGGGCATTTTTCAGCTGGCCTTGGTGAGAATTTTGAAGAGGGGGGCCTGGGCCTGGGCTGGGTAAGGAGCGGTTGAGGCTTGGGTTCACTTGGCTTGGGTTCCCGCTGGGTTGGCTTGGTGAGACCGAGGAGGCATCATGAAGCCTCTAGGTTCCGTAAAGCCCTTAGGAGCTCTTCAAAGAATGGAAGGGGTATCTCGGCCAGGGGCCAAGTTTCAGTCTAGTGGATTAGAACCCGAGCGAACAGCCGCTAAGACTCTTGAAGCAACTCTGCTGTTATGTGGTGTTGAAATGTAATAAAAAAATAAAATGCGTTGAGATTTGGGCTTTGTGGGTGGAATGCGAGTCGGGCGTGTAGCTGGGCTTGGGATTTGCGAGTTGCTTCGGGGACTTAGTAGTTGTTATAGCTTGCAAGAAGGGCTACCTCTCCTCGCCAAATGATTTTGGCATTATGCAAATGAGCTGGCAGCATGTTGTGCGTCTGTTGGCCAAAGGAACGGCTTGAAAGTGCAAATAGAATGGGCCGCTAGGTACAGAATGGACTCTTAAGCTGACTTCGGGTGTCCGTGGGCTGCCTTGGGCTTCTGCTCAGGCCTAAAAGCAGAAAACCAGATGGCAACTTGCGAATGGCTGCCACCACGTGGTCCGGTTGGGTTTTGCGTTTGTTTGGCAAAGGAAGCGTTTCTTTGCAAAAAAACTGGGCCAATACATAGAGCGTGGAGAGGCAAGCTGATTTCGGGTGTCCGTGGGCTGGCTTAGGCCTTGGCTTAGGCGATAAAAGCAAAACTACGATCGCATTGTGCAGTCCGCCATTTTGTTTGTTTACTTGTACATGTACAAGTGAAAATCGGTAAGATGGTTATTTTCAAAAATAAAGAGAAAAACCATGCTCGGCAGCTAAAGTGCATGAAAATAGGAGGGGTAAAAGAAGAAAAAGGAGGAAAAAAGCAAAAAAAGCAAAAAAGAGTTTAGTCGCGCACCGGCCGGTATTGAACTCTTGACCTCCATGACCGCCGCGGGCAGATTACCGAGAATCTGACGGTCCGGGGTTCGATACCGGAGTTGCCTTTTTCTGTCTGTTTCTTTTTTCTTTTTGTTCTCTTCCTTTTTCCTCCTTTTTCTCTTTTTCCTGCTGTTTAATGACCACTGACGTTGAAAATACTGTGAGCAGAGCAATTTTTCCATTTTTAATAGGTCGGGGTAAAAGTGAGAAAAAGTTTCAACTTTGACAGAGTGTGGGAGACGCCAACTTTCATCTCTTTTTATAATTCTAGTGGAAAGTACTTTCAAAGCTAATTGCATCGATGTAAGTTTAACGAGAAACGGATGAGAATTGATTTTTCTACGAATTTTGAAAGCTAAGAAAGAGATAGGTCTGCAAAGCGTACTTATTTCACCCCGTCAAACAAGAAAATTCGTAGAAAATTCTCCAATGGATCATTTTCTACACCCATTAAACCACACGACTGTCAATAGAATGAACAATCATTTCAATGTCCTCTTCTGTCAGTTTCGGCAGGTTTTCATGGTTTTCGTAGCCTTTCAAACGGAACTGTCAAAATGCCCCTTTTTTTCGACTTTTTACCTTCTCCAACGCATGCGCATTATTAGGCTCAGTAGATTGAAACACGTGAAGATGTTCTTCTCGACGAGACCTTCCTAACAGTGTATCACATGCTGTGATTCGATGAAATGATGCGTGGCAAGACCTTAGAAACCTGGTAAGCCTAGCACTAACTCTTTGTGGCGGATGGACATCTGATGACAAATTGCACCTAAAATGAAAAGTATGACACGGATTGACATCAAACTTGCTCCTCTAGATGGAGAGAACGCCATAAGAATCCTGTGAAAATTTCAGAGCTCAACTCTCAGGAATAAAGCTTTTAGCAGGTTTGAGATCAAGCCCTAGTATCAAGGTGAAGTTACAAGTTCAAGTCTTGTGTGGGTGTTATACCTATACCGGACCTTTTTGCTTCGTTCAAAAATGCATGCTTCGCGACGGATTGAGCTGATACTTTTCCCCATAAGAGATCATGCACTTTACAATCTACATGCCAGATTTGGGCAGGACTGAGTTAATTCTAGGGTGATTCCCTTAGACGTGAAGGTGCTAACCCTAACCCCTAGCCTAACCCTAACCCTAGATTGCAACCCTAGCCCTAGATTGCAACCCTAACCCTAGATTGCAACCCTAGCCCTAGATTGCAACCCTAACCCCTAGCCTAACCCTAGCCCTAGATTGCAACCCTAACTAACTGCTGTATCTTAAGGGGTTTCTTAACCTATTGAGTTTTATACATATTAAAGTGTTCCTCTGGCAGAGATCTTCCCAACCATGACTACTTTAGTGTGGTTTGGTGAGATGAAGCTTGACAAACTTAAGGAAAACCACTTTGGTGGACCTCCCCTCGTTTTCGACCTCTTCCGCTGAGCATGCCCATTAAGGAGTTAAGGAGTTTTATACATATCAAAGTGTTCCTCTTGCAGAGACCTTTCTAAGCATGTCTACATTAATGTGCTTTGGGAAAATGGGGCTTGAGAAACTTAAAAAAAGAGCACTTTGGTGGACTTAGACCTCTAGCAGTTTTCTCAATTGATATTGCACTTGTGGCGCCATTACGCAACCCAGGCGAGGCGTGATGTCATCCACTTCATGCCATGATGAGGTGCATGACGTCATACATGACGAGATGCGCACATTTCACTCAAAATTGTGATCTTTTTCTTTCACGCGTGTGGTGCAGTCACGCGTATTTCGTGACGTATGACGTCAGAGTAACGTCAATGACGTCACACTTGAGGAAATACGGCCATCGAAGTCACTATTGTGCTTTTTTTGTGTTTTTGTTCTGTTGTTTTTGTTTCTTTGGTCTTTTCTCTATACGCGTGTATGTCTGTGACGCGTGTTGGGTGACATTTGAAGTCGTTGTGACGTCATTAATGTCACGCTGTCAGGACGTCATGACTTATCCCCTGGGCAGACTTTCGGTACAAATAGGCAAGTTTTAGGCTAGGGTGAGGCTTAGGGTTAGGGTTTATGTTAGGGGTGAGGGCTAGCTAGGTGTTAGGGTTAGGGTTTTTAAGAGATTCACCATTAGAAGGGTAAAGGGTTAGGGAGATTCACCCTTAGAAGGGTGAGAGATTTGAAAAATTCACCCTTTGAAGGGTTAGCAATTTGAGAGATTCACCCTTAGAAGGGTGAGAGATTTGGAAAAATCACCCTTTGAGGGGTTAGCAATTTGAAAGATTCACCCTTAGAATCCCTGTCTGAAGAGTGAGCAATTTAAAAGATTTAAGCGGGTCTTATCGGTTTTAGGTTACCCTAGCTGTTTTTCTAACTAACCCTAACTCTATATCTTGCTTTAAGAGCAGTCTTAAGCGTCAGGTAAGGGTTAATTGAAATAAAAGGCAATAGCCTACCATGCAAGTAGTGTAGGCCTTGCAAAGCTGTCAAGGTGCAAAGTCTCCATAGGAATGAAGTCATAACTAATGAACGGAGGCGAGCGTTAGAGAAAATCAACAGCAAAAGGTCTTTTACAGCAGGAAAAAGGATAGAAGGAACAGTGTTGTTGATTTGCCCTCGGCAGTGTTCAGTTGCCCTCGGCAGAAATGTTCATTTGCCCTGGTGGGCATTTTTCAGCTGGCCTTGGTGAGAATTTTGAAGAGGGGGGCCTGGGCCTGGGCTGGGTAAGGAGCGGTTGAGGCTTGGGTTCACTTGGCTTGGGTTCCCGCTGGGTTGGCTTGGTGAGACCGAGGAGGCATCATGAAGCCTCTAGGTTCCGTAAAGCCCTTAGGAGCTCTTCAAAGAATGGAAGGGGTATCTCGGCCAGGGGCCAAGTTTCAGTCTAGTGGATTAGAACCCGAGCGAACAGCCGCTAAGACTCTTGAAGCAACTCTGCTGTTATGTGGTGTTGAAATGTAATAAAAAAATAAAATGCGTTGAGATTTGGGCTTTGTGGGTGGAATGCGAGTCGGGCGTGTAGCTGGGCTTGGGATTTGCGAGTTGCTTCGGGGACTTAGTAGTTGTTATAGCTTGCAAGAAGGGCTACCTCTCCTCGCCAAATGATTTTGGCATTATGCAAATGAGCTGGCAGCATGTTGTGCGTCTGTTGGCCAAAGGAACGGCTTGAAAGTGCAAATAGAATGGGCCGCTAGGTACAGAATGGACTCTTAAGCTGACTTCGGGTGTCCGTGGGCTGCCTTGGGCTTCTGCTCAGGCCTAAAAGCAGAAAACCAGGATGGCAACTTGCGAATGGCTGCCACCACGTGGTCCGGTTGGGTTTTGCGTTTGTTTGGCAAAGGAAGCGTTTTCTTTGCAAAAAAACTGGGCCAATACATAGAGCGTGGAGAGGCAAGCTGATTTCGGGTGTCCGTGGGCTGGCTTAGGCCTTGGCTTAGGCGATAAAAGCAAAACTACGATCGCATTGTGCAGTCCGCCATTTTGTTTGTTTACTTGTACATGTACAAGTGAAAATCGGTAAGATGGTTATTTTCAAAAATAAAGAGAAAAACCATGCTCGGCAGCTAAAGTGCATGAAAATAGGAGGGGTAAAAGAAGAAAAAGGAGGAAAAAAGCAAAAAAAGCAAAAAAGAGTTTAGTCGCGCACCGGCCGGTATTGAACTCTTGACCCTCCATGACCGCCGCGGGCAGATTACCGAGAATCTGACGGTCCGGGGTTCGATACCGGAGTTGCCCTTTTCTGTCTGTTTCTTTTTTCTTTTGTTCTCTTCCTTTTTCCTCCTTTTTCTCTTTTTCCTGCTGTTTAATGACCACTGACGTTGAAAATACTGTGAGCAGAGCAATTTTTCCATTTTTAATAGGTCGGGGTAAAAGTGAGAAAAAGTTTCAACTTTGACAGAGTGTGGAGACGCCAACTTTCATCTCTTTTTATAATTCTAGTGGAAAGTACTTTCAAAGCTAATTGCATCGATGTAAGTTTAACGAGAAACGGATGAGAATTGATTTTTCTACGAATTTTGAAAGCTAAGAAAGATAGGTCTGCAAAGCGTACTTATTTCACCCCGTCAAACAAGAAAATTCGTAGAAAATTCTCCAATGGATCATTTTCTACACCCATTAAACCACACGACTGTCAATAGAATGAACAATCATTTCAATGTCCTCTTCTGTCAGTTTCGGCAGGTTTTCATGGTTTTCGTAGCCTTTCAAACGGAACTGTCAAAATGCCCCTTTTTTTCGACTTTTTACCTTCTCCAACGCATGCGCATTATTAGGCTCAGTAGATTGAAACACGTGAAGATGTTCTTCTCGACGAGACCTTCCTAACAGTGTATCACATGCTGTGATTCGATGAAATGATGCGTGGCAAGACCTTAGAAACCTGGTAAGCCTAGCACTAACTCTTTGTGGCGGATGGACATCTGATGACAAATTGCACCTAAAATGAAAAGTATGACACGGATTGACATCAAACTTGCTCCTCTAGATGGAGAGAACGCCATAAGAATCCTGTGAAAATTTCAGAGCTCAACTCTCAGGAATAAAGCTTTTAGCAGGTTTGAGATCAAGCCCTAGTATCAAGGTGAAGTTACAAGTTCAAGTCTTGTGTGGGTGTTATACCTATACCGGACCTTTTTGCTTCGTTCAAAAATGCATGCTTCGCGACGGATTGAGCTGATACTTTTCCCCATAAGAGATCATGCACTTTACAATCTACATGCCAGATTTGGGCAGGACTGAGTTAATTCTAGGGTGATTCCCTTAGACGTGAAGGTGCTAACCCTAACCCCTAGCCTAACCCTAACCCTAGATTGCAACCCTAGCCCTAGATTGCAACCCTAACCCTAGATTGCAACCCTAGCCCTAGATTGCAACCCTAACCCCTAGCCTAACCCTAGCCCTAGATTGCAACCCTAACTAACTGCTGTATCTTAAGGGGTTTCTTAACCTATTGAGTTTTATACATATTAAAGTGTTCCTCTGGCAGAGATCTTCCCAACCATGACTACTTTAGTGTGGTTTGGTGAGATGAAGCTTGACAAACTTAAGGAAAACCACTTTGGTGGACCTCCCCTCGTTTTCGACCTCTTCCGCTGAGCATGCCCATTAAGGAGTTAAGGAGTTTTATACATATCAAAGTGTTCCTCTTGCAGAGACCTTTCTAAGCATGTCTACATTAATGTGCTTTGGGAAAATGGGGCTTGAGAAACTTAAAAAAAGAGCACTTTGGTGGACTTAGACCTCTAGCAGTTTTCTCAATTGATATTGCACTTGTGGCGCCATTACGCAACCCAGGCGAGGCGTGATGTCATCCACTTCATGCCATGATGAGGTGCATGACGTCATACATGACGAGATGCGCACATTTCACTCAAAATTGTGATCTTTTTCTTTCACGCGTGTGGTGCAGTCACGCGTATTTCGTGACGTATGACGTCAGAGTAACGTCAATGACGTCACACTTGAGGAAATACGGCCATCGAAGTCACTATTGTGCTTTTTTTGTGTTTTTGTTCTGTTGTTTTTGTTTCTTTGGTCTTTTCTCTATACGCGTGTATGTCTGTGACGCGTGTTGGGTGACATTTGAAGTCGTTGTGACGTCATTAATGTCACGCTGTCAGGACGTCATGACTTATCCCCTGGGCAGACTTTCGGTACAAATAGGCAAGTTTTAGGCTAGGGTGTGGCTTAGGGTTAGGGTTTATGTTAGGGGTGAGGGCTAGCTAGGTGTTAGGGTTAGGGTTTTTAAGAGATTCACCATTAGAAGGGTAAAGGGTTAGGGAGATTCACCCTTAGAAGGGTGAGAGATTTGAAAAATTCACCCTTTGAAGGGTTAGCAATTTGAGAGATTCACCCTTAGAAGGGTGAGAGATTTGGAAAAATCACCCTTTGAGGGGTTAGCAATTTGAAAGATTCACCCTTAGAATCCCTGTCTGAAGAGTGAGCAATTTAAAAGATTTAAGCGGGTCTTATCGGTTTTAGGTTACCCTAGCTGTTTTTCTAACTAACCCTAACTCTATATCTTGCTTTAAGAGCAGTCTTAAGCGTCAGGTAAGGGTTAATTGAAATAAAAGGCAATAGCCTACCATGCAAGTAGTGTAGGCCTTGCAAAGCTGTCAAGGTGCAAAGTCTCCATAGGAATGAAGTCATAACTAATGAACGGAGGCGAGCGTTAGAGAAAATCAACAGCAAAAGGTCTTTTACAGCAGGAAAAAGGATAGAAGGAACAGTGTTGTTGATTTGCCCTCGGCAGTGTTCAGTTGCCCTCGGCAGAAATGTTCATTTGCCCTGGTGGGCATTTTTCAGCTGGCCTTGGTGAGAATTTTGAAGAGGGGGGCCTGGGCCTGGGCTGGGTAAGGAGCGGTTGAGGCTTGGGTTCACTTGGCTTGGGTTCCCGCTGGGTTGGCTTGGTGAGACCGAGGAGGCATCATGAAGCCTCTAGGTTCCGTAAAGCCCTTAGGAGCTCTTCAAAGAATGGAAGGGGTATCTCGGCCAGGGGCCAAGTTTCAGTCTAGTGGATTAGAACCCGAGCGAACAGCCGCTAAGACTCTTGAAGCAACTCTGCTGTTATGTGGTGTTGAAATGTAATAAAAAAATAAAATGCGTTGAGATTTGGGCTTTGTGGGTGGAATGCGAGTCGGGCGTGTAGCTGGGCTTGGGATTTGCGAGTTGCTTCGGGGACTTAGTAGTTGTTATAGCTTGCAAGAAGGGCTACCTCTCCTCGCCAAATGATTTTGGCATTATGCAAATGAGCTGGCAGCATGTTGTGCGTCTGTTGGCCAAAGGAACGGCTTGAAAGTGCAAATAGAATGGGCCGCTAGGTACAGAATGGACTCTTAAGCTGACTTCGGGTGTCCGTGGGCTGCCTTGGGCTTCTGCTCAGGCCTAAAAGCAGAAAACCAGGATGGCAACTTGCGAATGGCTGCCACCACGTGGTCCGGTTGGGTTTTGCGTTTGTTTGGCAAAGGAAGCGTTTTCTTTGCAAAAAAACTGGGCCAATACATAGAGCGTGGAGAGGCAAGCTGATTTCGGGTGTCCGTGGGCTGGCTTAGGCCTTGGCTTAGGCGATAAAAGCAAAACTACGATCGCATTGTGCAGTCCGCCATTTTGTTTGTTTACTTGTACATGTACAAGTGAAAATCGGTAAGATGGTTATTTTCAAAAATAAAGAGAAAAACCATGCTCGGCAGCTAAAGTGCATGAAAATAGGAGGGGTAAAAGAAGAAAAAGGAGGAAAAAAGCAAAAAAAGCAAAAAAGAGTTTAGTCGCGCACCGGCCGGTATTGAACTCTTGACCCTCCATGACCGCCGCGGGCAGATTACCGAGAATCTGACGGTCCGGGGTTCGATACCGGAGTTGCCCTTTTCTGTCTGTTTCTTTTTTCTTTTGTTCTCTTCCTTTTTCCTCCTTTTTCTCTTTTTCCTGCTGTTTAATGACCACTGACGTTGAAAATACTGTGAGCAGAGCAATTTTTCCATTTTTAATAGGTCGGGGTAAAAGTGAGAAAAAGTTTCAACTTTGACAGAGTGTGGAGACGCCAACTTTCATCTCTTTTTATAATTCTAGTGGAAAGTACTTTCAAAGCTAATTGCATCGATGTAAGTTTAACGAGAAACGGATGAGAATTGATTTTTCTACGAATTTTGAAAGCTAAGAAAGATAGGTCTGCAAAGCGTACTTATTTCACCCCGTCAAACAAGAAAATTCGTAGAAAATTCTCCAATGGATCATTTTCTACACCCATTAAACCACACGACTGTCAATAGAATGAACAATCATTTCAATGTCCTCTTCTGTCAGTTTCGGCAGGTTTTCATGGTTTTCGTAGCCTTTCAAACGGAACTGTCAAAATGCCCCTTTTTTTCGACTTTTTACCTTCTCCAACGCATGCGCATTATTAGGCTCAGTAGATTGAAACACGTGAAGATGTTCTTCTCGACGAGACCTTCCTAACAGTGTATCACATGCTGTGATTCGATGAAATGATGCGTGGCAAGACCTTAGAAACCTGGTAAGCCTAGCACTAACTCTTTGTGGCGGATGGACATCTGATGACAAATTGCACCTAAAATGAAAAGTATGACACGGATTGACATCAAACTTGCTCCTCTAGATGGAGAGAACGCCATAAGAATCCTGTGAAAATTTCAGAGCTCAACTCTCAGGAATAAAGCTTTTAGCAGGTTTGAGATCAAGCCCTAGTATCAAGGTGAAGTTACAAGTTCAAGTCTTGTGTGGGTGTTATACCTATACCGGACCTTTTTGCTTCGTTCAAAAATGCATGCTTCGCGACGGATTGAGCTGATACTTTTCCCCATAAGAGATCATGCACTTTACAATCTACATGCCAGATTTGGGCAGGACTGAGTTAATTCTAGGGTGATTCCCTTAGACGTGAAGGTGCTAACCCTAACCCCTAGCCTAACCCTAACCCTAGATTGCAACCCTAGCCCTAGATTGCAACCCTAACCCTAGATTGCAACCCTAGCCCTAGATTGCAACCCTAACCCCTAGCCTAACCCTAGCCCTAGATTGCAACCCTAACTAACTGCTGTATCTTAAGGGGTTTCTTAACCTATTGAGTTTTATACATATTAAAGTGTTCCTCTGGCAGAGATCTTCCCAACCATGACTACTTTAGTGTGGTTTGGTGAGATGAAGCTTGACAAACTTAAGGAAAACCACTTTGGTGGACCTCCCCTCGTTTTCGACCTCTTCCGCTGAGCATGCCCATTAAGGAGTTAAGGAGTTTTATACATATCAAAGTGTTCCTCTTGCAGAGACCTTTCTAAGCATGTCTACATTAATGTGCTTTGGGAAAATGGGGCTTGAGAAACTTAAAAAAAGAGCACTTTGGTGGACTTAGACCTCTAGCAGTTTTCTCAATTGATATTGCACTTGTGGCGCCATTACGCAACCAGGCGAGGCGTGATGTCATCCACTTCATGCCATGATGAGGTGCATGACGTCATACATGACGAGATGCGCACATTCACTCAAAATTGTGATCTTTTTCTTTCACGCGTGTGGTGCAGTCACGCGTATTTCGTGACGTATGACGTCAGAGTAACGTCAATGACGTCACACTTGAGGAAATACGGCCATCGAAGTCACTATTGTGCTTTTTTTGTGTTTTTGTTCTGTTGTTTTTGTTTCTTTGGTCTTTTCTCTATACGCGTGTATGTCTGTGACGCGTGTTGGGTGACATTTGAAGTCGTTGTGACGTCATTAATGTCACGCTGTCAGGACGTCATGACTTATCCCCTGGGCAGACTTTCGGTACAAATAGGCAAGTTTTAGGCTAGGGTGAGGCTTAGGGTTAGGGTTTATGTTAGGGGTGAGGGCTAGCTAGGTGTTAGGGTTAGGGTTTTTAAGAGATTCACCATTAGAAGGGTAAAGGGTTAGGGAGATTCACCCTTAGAAGGGTGAGAGATTTGAAAAATTCACCCTTTGAAGGGTTAGCAATTTGAGAGATTCACCCCTTAGAAGGGTGAGAGATTTGGAAAAATCACCCTTTGAGGGGTTAGCAATTTGAAAGATTCACCCTTAGAATCCCTGTCTGAAGAGTGAGCAATTTAAAAGATTTAAGCGGGTCTTATCGGTTTTAGGTTACCCTAGCTGTTTTTCTAACTAACCCTAACTCTATATCTTGCTTTAAGAGCAGTCTTAAGCGTCAGGTAAGGGTTAATTGAAATAAAAGGCAATAGCCTACCATGCAAGTAGTGTAGGCCTTGCAAAGCTGTCAAGGTGCAAAGTCTCCATAGGAATGAAGTCATAACTAATGAACGGAGGCGAGCGTTAGAGAAAATCAACAGCAAAAGGTCTTTTACAGCAGGAAAAAGGATAGAAGGAACAGTGTTGTTGATTTGCCCTCGGCAGTGTTCAGTTGCCCTCGGCAGAAATGTTCATTTGCCCTGGTGGGCATTTTTCAGCTGGCCTTGGTGAGAATTTTGAAGAGGGGGGCCTGGGCCTGGGCTGGGTAAGGAGCGGTTGAGGCTTGGGTTCACTTGGCTTGGGTTCCCGCTGGGTTGGCTTGGTGAGACCGAGGAGGCATCATGAAGCCTCTAGGTTCCGTAAAGCCCTTAGGAGCTCTTCAAAGAATGGAAGGGGTATCTCGGCCAGGGGCCAAGTTTCAGTCTAGTGGATTAGAACCCGAGCGAACAGCCGCTAAGACTCTTGAAGCAACTCTGCTGTTATGTGGTGTTGAAATGTAATAAAAAAATAAAATGCGTTGAGATTTGGGCTTTGTGGGTGGAATGCGAGTCGGGCGTGTAGCTGGGCTTGGGATTTGCGAGTTGCTTCGGGGACTTAGTAGTTGTTATAGCTTGCAAGAAGGGCTACCTCTCCTCGCCAAATGATTTTGGCATTATGCAAATGAGCTGGCAGCATGTTGTGCGTCTGTTGGCCAAAGGAACGGCTTGAAAGTGCAAATAGAATGGGCCGCTAGGTACAGAATGGACTCTTAAGCTGACTTCGGGTGTCCGTGGGCTGCCTTGGGCTTCTGCTCAGGCCTAAAAGCAGAAAACCAGGATGGCAACTTGCGAATGGCTGCCACCACGTGGTCCGGTTGGGTTTTGCGTTTGTTTGGCAAAGGAAGCGTTTTCTTTGCAAAAAAACTGGGCCAATACATAGAGCGTGGAGAGGCAAGCTGATTTCGGGTGTCCGTGGGCTGGCTTAGGCCTTGGCTTAGGCGATAAAAGCAAAACTACGATCGCATTGTGCAGTCCGCCATTTTGTTTGTTTACTTGTACATGTACAAGTGAAAATCGGTAAGATGGTTATTTTCAAAAATAAAGAGAAAAACCATGCTCGGCAGCTAAAGTGCATGAAAATAGGAGGGGTAAAAAGAAGAAAAAGGAGGAAAAAAGCAAAAAAAGCAAAAAAGAGTTTAGTCGCGCACCGGCCGGTATTGAACTCTTGACCCTCCATGACCGCCGCGGGCAGATTACCGAGAATCTGACGGTCCGGGGTTCGATACCGGAGTTGCCCTTTTCTGTCTGTTTCTTTTTTCTTTTGTTCTCTTCCTTTTTCCTCCTTTTTCTCTTTTTCCTGCTGTTTAATGACCACTGACGTTGAAAATACTGTGAGCAGAGCAATTTTTCCATTTTTAATAGGTCGGGGTAAAGTGAGAAAAAGTTTCAACTTTGACAGAGTGTGGAGACGCCAACTTTCATCTCTTTTTATAATTCTAGTGGAAAGTACTTTCAAAGCTAATTGCATCGATGTAAGTTTAACGAGAAACGGATGAGAATTGATTTTTTCTACGAATTTTGAAAGCTAAGAAAGATAGGTCTGCAAAGCGTACTTATTTCACCCCGTCAAACAAGAAAATTCGTAGAAAATTCCTCCAATGGATCATTTTCTACACCCATTAAACCACACGACTGTCAATAGAATGAACAATCATTTCAATGTCCTCTTCTGTCAGTTTCGGCAGGTTTTCATGGTTTTCGTAGCCTTTCAAACGGAACTGTCAAAATGCCCCTTTTTTTCGACTTTTTACCTTCTCCAACGCATGCGCATTATTAGGCTCAGTAGATTGAAACACGTGAAGATGTTCTTCTCGACGAGACCTTCCTAACAGTGTATCACATGCTGTGATTCGATGAAATGATGCGTGGCAAGACCTTAGAAACCTGGTAAGCCTAGCACTAACTCTTTGTGGCGGATGGACATCTGATGACAAATTGCACCTAAAATGAAAAGTATGACACGGATTGACATCAAACTTGCTCCTCTAGATGGAGAGAACGCCATAAGAATCCTGTGAAAATTTCAGAGCTCAACTCTCAGGAATAAAGCTTTTAGCAGGTTTGAGATCAAGCCCTAGTATCAAGGTGAAGTTACAAGTTCAAGTCTTGTGTGGGTGTTATACCTATACCGGACCTTTTTGCTTCGTTCAAAAATGCATGCTTCGCCACGGATTGAGCTGATACTTTTCCCCATAAGAGATCATGCACTTTACAATCTACATGCCAGATTTGGGCAGGACTGAGTTAATTCTAGGGTGATTCCCTTAGACGTGAAGGTGCTAACCCTAACCCCTAGCCTAACCCTAACCCTAGATTGCAACCCTAGCCCTAGATTGCAACCCTAACCCTAGATTGCAACCCTAGCCCCTAGATTGCAACCCTAACCCCTAGCCTAACCCTAGCCCTAGATTGCAACCCTAACTAACTGCTGTATCTTAAGGGGTTTCTTAACCTATTGAGTTTTATACATATTAAAGTGTTCCTCTGGCAGAGATCTTCCCAACCATGACTACTTTAGTGTGGTTTGGTGAGATGAAGCTTGACAAACTTAAGGAAAACCACTTTGGTGGACCTCCCCTCGTTTTCGACCTCTTCCGCTGAGCATGCCCATTAAGGAGTTAAGGAGTTTTATACATATCAAAGTGTTCCTCTTGCAGAGACCTTTCTAAGCATGTCTACATTAATGTGCTTTGGGAAAATGGGGCTTGAGAAACTTAAAAAAAGAGCACTTTGGTGGACTTAGACCTCTAGCAGTTTTCTCAATTGATATTGCACTTGTGGCGCCATTACGCAACCCAGGCGAGGCGTGATGTCATCCACTTCATGCCATGATGAGGTGCATGACGTCATACATGACGAGATGCGCACATTTCACTCAAAATTGTGATCTTTTTCTTTCACGCGTGTGGTGCAGTCACGCGTATTTCGTGACGTATGACGTCAGAGTAACGTCAATGACGTCACACTTGAGGAAATACGGCCATCGAAGTCACTATTGTGCTTTTTTTGTGTTTTTGTTCTGTTGTTTTTGTTTCTTTGGTCTTTTCTCTATACGCGTGTATGTCTGTGACGCGTGTTGGGTGACATTTGAAGTCGTTGTGACGTCATTAATGTCACGCTGTCAGGACGTCATGACTTATCCCCTGGGCAGACTTTCGGTACAAATAGGCAAGTTTTAGGCTAGGGTTGAGGCTTAGGGTTAGGGTTTATGTTAGGGGTGAGGGCTAGCTAGGTGTTAGGGTTAGGGTTTTTAAGAGATTCACATTAGAAGGGTAAAGGGTTAGGGAGATTCACCCTTAGAAGGGTGAGAGATTTGAAAAATTCACCCTTTGAAGGGTTAGCAATTTGAGAGATTCACCCTTAGAAGGGTGAGAGATTTGGAAAAATCACCCTTTGAGGGGTTAGCAATTTGAAAGATTCACCCTTAGAATCCCTGTCTGAAGAGTGAGCAATTTAAAAGATTTAAGCGGGTCTTATCGGTTTTAGGTTACCCTAGCTGTTTTTCTAACTAACCCTAACTCTATATCTTGCTTTAAGAGCAGTCTTAAGCGTCAGGTAAGGGTTAATTGAAATAAAAGGCAATAGCCTACCATGCAAGTAGTGTAGGCCTTGCAAAGCTGTCAAGGTGCAAAGTCTCCATAGGAATGAAGTCATAACTAATGAACGGAGGCGAGCGTTAGAGAAAATCAACAGCAAAAGGTCTTTTACAGCAGGAAAAAGGATAGAAGGAACAGTGTTGTTGATTTGCCCTCGGCAGTGTTCAGTTGCCTCGGCAGAAATGTTCATTTGCCCTGGTGGGCATTTTTCAGCTGGCCTTGGTGAGAATTTTGAAGAGGGGGGCCTGGGCCTGGGCTGGGTAAGGAGCGGTTGAGGCTTGGGTTCACTTGGCTTGGGTTCCCGCTGGGTTGGCTTGGTGAGACCGAGGAGGCATCATGAAGCCTCTAGGTTCCGTAAAGCCCTTAGGAGCTCTTCAAAGAATGGAAGGGGTATCTCGGCCAGGGGCCAAGTTTCAGTCTAGTGGATTAGAACCCGAGCGAACAGCCGCTAAGACTCTTGAAGCAACTCTGCTGTTATGTGGTGTTGAAATGTAATAAAAAAATAAAATGCGTTGAGATTTGGGCTTTGTGGGTGGAATGCGAGTCGGGCGTGTAGCTGGGCTTGGGATTTGCGAGTTGCTTCGGGGACTTAGTAGTTGTTATAGCTTGCAAGAAGGGCTACCTCTCCTCGCCAAATGATTTTGGCATTATGCAAATGAGCTGGCAGCATGTTGTGCGTCTGTTGGCCAAAGGAACGGCTTGAAAGTGCAAATAGAATGGGCCCGCTAGGTACAGAATGGACTCTTAAGCTGACTTCGGGTGTCCGTGGGCTGCCTTGGGCTTCTGCTCAGGCCTAAAAGCAGAAAACCAGGATGGCAACTTGCGAATGGCTGCCACCACGTGGTCCGGTTGGGTTTTGCGTTTGTTTGGCAAAGGAAGCGTTTTCTTTGCAAAAAAACTGGGCCAATACATAGAGCGTGGAGAGGCAAGCTGATTTCGGGTGTCCGTGGGCTGGCTTAGGCCTTGGCTTAGGCGATAAAAGCAAAACTACGATCGCATTGTGCAGTCCGCCATTTTGTTTGTTTACTTGTACATGTACAAGTGAAAATCGGTAAGATGGTTATTTTCAAAAATAAAGAGAAAAACCATGCTCGGCAGCTAAAGTGCATGAAAATAGGAGGGGTAAAAGAAGAAAAAGGAGGAAAAAAAGCAAAAAAAGCAAAAAAGAGTTTAGTCGCGCACCGGCCGGTATTGAACTCTTGACCCTCCATGACCGCCGCGGGCAGATTACCGAGAATCTGACGGTCCGGGGTTCGATACCGGAGTTGCCCTTTTCTGTCTGTTTCTTTTTTCTTTTGTTCTCTTCCTTTTTCCTCCTTTTTCTCTTTTTCCTGCTGTTTAATGACCACTGACGTTGAAAATACTGTGAGCAGAGCAATTTTTCCATTTTTAATAGGTCGGGGTAAAAGTGAGAAAAAGTTTCAACTTTGACAGAGTGTGGAGACGCCAACTTTCATCTCTTTTTATAATTCTAGTGGAAAGTACTTTCAAAGCTAATTGCATCGATGTAAGTTTAACGAGAAACGGATGAGAATTGATTTTTCTACGAATTTTGAAAGCTAAGAAAGATAGGTCTGCAAAGCGTACTTATTTCACCCCGTCAAACAAGAAAATTCGTAGAAAATTCTCCAATGGATCATTTTCTACACCCATTAAACCACACGACTGTCAATAGAATGAACAATCATTTCAATGTCCTCTTCTGTCAGTTTCGGCAGGTTTTCATGGTTTTCGTAGCCTTTCAAACGGAACTGTCAAAATGCCCCTTTTTTTCGACTTTTTACCTTCTCCAACGCATGCGCATTATTAGGCTCAGTAGATTGAAACACGTGAAGATGTTCTTCTCGACGAGACCTTCCTAACAGTGTATCACATGCTGTGATTCGATGAAATGATGCGTGGCAAGACCTTAGAAACCTGGTAAGCCTAGCACTAACTCTTTGTGGCGGATGGACATCTGATGACAAATTGCACCTAAAATGAAAAGTATGACACGGATTGACATCAAACTTGCTCCTCTAGATGGAGAGAACGCCATAAGAATCCTGTGAAAATTTCAGAGCTCAACTCTCAGGAATAAAGCTTTTAGCAGGTTTGAGATCAAGCCCTAGTATCAAGGTGAAGTTACAAGTTCAAGTCTTGTGTGGGTGTTATACCTATACCGGACCTTTTTGCTTCGTTCAAAAATGCATGCTTCGCCACGGATTGAGCTGATACTTTTCCCCATAAGAGATCATGCACTTTACAATCTACATGCCAGATTTGGGCAGGACTGAGTTAATTCTAGGGTGATTCCCTTAGACGTGAAGGTGCTAACCCTAACCCCTAGCCTAACCCTAACCCTAGATTGCAACCCTAGCCCTAGATTGCAACCCTAACCCTAGATTGCAACCCTAGCCCTAGATTGCAACCCTAACCCCTAGCCTAACCCTAGCCCTAGATTGCAACCCTAACTAACTGCTGTATCTTAAGGGGTTTCTTAACCTATTGAGTTTTATACATATTAAAGTGTTCCTCTGGCAGAGATCTTCCCAACCATGACTACTTTAGTGTGGTTTGGTGAGATGAAGCTTGACAAACTTAAGGAAAACCACTTTGGTGGACCTCCCCTCGTTTTCGACCTCTTCCGCTGAGCATGCCCATTAAGGAGTTAAGGAGTTTTATACATATCAAAGTGTTCCTCTTGCAGAGACCTTTCTAAGCATGTCTACATTAATGTGCTTTGGGAAAAATGGGGCTTGAGAAACTTAAAAAAAGAGCACTTTGGTGGACTTAGACCTCTAGCAGTTTTCTCAATTGATATTGCACTTGTGGCGCCATTACGCAACCCAGGCGAGGCGTGATGTCATCCACTTCATGCCATGATGAGGTGCATGACGTCATACATGACGAGATGCGCACATTTCACTCAAAATTGTGATCTTTTTCTTTCACGCGTGTGGTGCAGTCACGCGTATTTCGTGACGTATGACGTCAGAGTAACGTCAATGACGTCACACTTGAGGAAATACGGCCATCGAAGTCACTATTGTGCTTTTTTTGTGTTTTTGTTCTGTTGTTTTTGTTTCTTTGGTCTTTTCTCTATACGCGTGTATGTCTGTGACGCGTGTTGGGTGACATTTGAAGTCGTTGTGACGTCATTAATGTCACGCTGTCAGGACGTCATGACTTATCCCCTGGGCAGACTTTCGGTACAAATAGGCAAGTTTTAGGCTAGGGTGAGGCTTAGGGTTAGGGTTTATGTTAGGGGTGAGGGCTAGCTAGGTGTTAGGGTTAGGGTTTTTAAGAGATTCACCATTAGAAGGGTAAAGGGTTAGGGAGATTCACCCTTAGAAGGGTGAGAGATTTGAAAAATTCACCCTTTGAAGGGTTAGCAATTTGAGAGATTCACCCTTAGAAGGGTGAGAGATTTGGAAAAATCACCCTTTGAGGGGTTAGCAATTTGAAAGATTCACCCTTAGAATCCCTGTCTGAAGAGTGAGCAATTTAAAAGATTTAAGCGGGTCTTATCGGTTTTAGGTTACCCTAGCTGTTTTTCTAACTAACCCTAACTCTATATCTTGCTTTAAGAGCAGTCTTAAGCGTCAGGTAAGGGTTAATTGAAATAAAAGGCAATAGCCTACCATGCAAGTAGTGTAGGCCTTGCAAAGCTGTCAAGGTGCAAAGTCTCCATAGGAATGAAGTCATAACTAATGAACGGAGGCGAGCGTTAGAGAAAATCAACAGCAAAAGGTCTTTTACAGCAGGAAAAAGGATAGAAGGAACAGTGTTGTTGATTTGCCCTCGGCAGTGTTCAGTTGCCCTCGGCAGAAATGTTCATTTGCCCTGGTGGGCATTTTTCAGCTGGCCTTGGTGAGAATTTTGAAGAGGGGGGCCTGGGCCTGGGCTGGGTAAGGAGCGGTTGAGGCTTGGGTTCACTTGGCTTGGGTTCCCGCTGGGTTGGCTTGGTGAGACCGAGGAGGCATCATGAAGCCTCTAGGTTCCGTAAAGCCCTTAGGAGCTCTTCAAAGAATGGAAGGGGTATCTCGGCCAGGGGCCAAGTTTCAGTCTAGTGGATTAGAACCCGAGCGAACAGCCGCTAAGACTCTTGAAGCAACTCTGCTGTTATGTGGTGTTGAAATGTAATAAAAAATAAAATGCGTTGAGATTTGGGCTTTGTGGGTGGAATGCGAGTCGGGCGTGTAGCTGGGCTTGGGATTTGCGAGTTGCTTCGGGGACTTAGTAGTTGTTATAGCTTGCAAGAAGGGCTACCTCTCCTCGCCAAATGATTTTGGCATTATGCAAATGAGCTGGCAGCATGTTGTGCGTCTGTTGGCCAAAGGAACGGCTTGAAAGTGCAAATAGAATGGGCCGCTAGGTACAGAATGGACTCTTAAGCTGACTTCGGGTGTCCGTGGGCTGCCTTGGGCTTCTGCTCAGGCCTAAAAGCAGAAACCAGGATGGCAACTTGCGAATGGCTGCCACCACGTGGTCCGGTTGGGTTTTGCGTTTGTTTGGCAAAGGAAGCGTTTTCTTTGCAAAAAAACTGGGCCAATACATAGAGCGTGGAGAGGCAAGCTGATTTCGGGTGTCCGTGGGCTGGCTTAGGCCTTGGCTTAGGCGATAAAAGCAAAACTACGATCGCATTGTGCAGTCCGCCATTTTGTTTGTTTACTTGTACATGTACAAGTGAAAATCGGTAAGATGGTTATTTTCAAAAATAAAGAGAAAAACCATGCTCGGCAGCTAAAGTGCATGAAAATAGGAGGGGTAAAAGAAGAAAAAGGAGGAAAAAAGCAAAAAAAGCAAAAAAGAGTTTAGTCGCGCACCGGCCGGTATTGAACTCTTGACCCTCCATGACCGCCGCGGGCAGATTACCGAGAATCTGACGGTCCGGGGTTCGATACCGGAGTTGCCCTTTTCTGTCTGTTTCTTTTTTCTTTTGTTCTCTTCCTTTTTCCTCCTTTTCTCTTTTTCCTGCTGTTTAATGACCACTGACGTTGAAAATACTGTGAGCAGAGCAATTTTTCCATTTTTAATAGGTCGGGGTAAAAGTGAGAAAAGTTTCAACTTTGACAGAGTGTGGAGACGCCAACTTTCATCTCTTTTTATAATTCTAGTGGAAAGTACTTTCAAAGCTAATTGCATCGATGTAAGTTTAACGAGAAACGGATGAGAATTGATTTTTCTACGAATTTTGAAAGCTAAGAAAGATAGGTCTGCAAAGCGTACTTATTTCACCCCGTCAAACAAGAAAATTCGTAGAAAATTCTCCAATGGATCATTTTCTACACCCATTAAACCACACGACTGTCAATAGAATGAACAATCATTTCAATGTCCTCTTCTGTCAGTTTCGGCCAGGTTTTCATGGTTTTCGTAGCCTTTCAAAACGGAACTGTCAAAATGCCCCTTTTTTTCGACTTTTTACCTTCTCCAACGCATGCGCATTATTAGGCTCAGTAGATTGAAACACGTGAAGATGTTCTTCTCGACGAGACCTTCCTAACAGTGTATCACATGCTGTGATTCGATGAAATGATGCGTGGCAAGACCTTAGAAACCTGGTAAGCCTAGCACTAACTCTTTGTGGCGGATGGACATCTGATGACAAATTGCACCTAAAATGAAAAGTATGACACGGATTGACATCAAACTTGCTCCTCTAGATGGAGAGAACGCCATAAGAATCCTGTGAAAATTTCAGAGCTCAACTCTCAGGAATAAAGCTTTTAGCAGGTTTGAGATCAAGCCCTAGTATCAAGGTGAAGTTACAAGTTCAAGTCTTGTTGTGGGTGTTATACCTATACCGGACCTTTTTGCTTCGTTCAAAAATGCATGCTTCGCCACGGATTGAGCTGATACTTTTCCCCATAAGAGATCATGCACTTTACAATCTACATGCCAGATTTGGGCAGGACTGAGTTAATTCTAGGGTGATTCCCTTAGACGTGAAGGTGCTAACCCTAACCCCTAGCCTAACCCTAACCCTAGATTGCAACCCTAGCCCTAGATTGCAACCCTAACCCTAGATTGCAACCCTAGCCCTAGATTGCAACCCTAACCCCTAGCCTAACCCTAGCCCTAGATTGCAACCCTAACTAACTGCTGTATCTTAAGGGGTTTCTTAACCTATTGAGTTTTATACATATTAAAGTGTTCCTCTGGCAGAGATCTTCCCAACCATGACTACTTTAGTGTGGTTTGGTGAGATGAAGCTTGACAAACTTAAGGAAAACCACTTTGGTGGACCTCCCCTCGTTTTCGACCTCTTCCGCTGAGCATGCCCATTAAGGAGTTAAGGAGTTTTATACATATCAAAGTGTTCCTCTTGCAGAGACCTTTCTAAGCATGTCTACATTAATGTGCTTTGGGAAAATGGGGCTTGAGAAACTTAAAAAAAGAGCACTTTGGTGGACTTAGACCTCTAGCAGTTTTCTCAATTGATATTGCACTTGTGGCGCCATTACGCAACCCAGGCGAGGCGTGATGTCATCCACTTCATGCCATGATGAGGTGCATGACGTCATACATGACGAGATGCGCACATTTCACTCAAAATTGTGATCTTTTTCTTTCACGCGTGTGGTGCAGTCACGCGTATTTCGTGACGTATGACGTCAGAGTAACGTCAATGACGTCACACTTGAGGAAATACGGCCATCGAAGTCACTATTGTGCTTTTTTTTGTGTTTTGTTCTGTTGTTTTTGTTTCTTTGGTCTTTTCTCTATACGCGTGTATGTCTGTGACGCGTGTTGGGTGACATTTGAAGTCGTTGTGACGTCATTAATGTCACGCTGTCAGGACGTCATGACTTATCCCCTGGGCAGACTTTCGGTACAAATAGGCAAGTTTTAGGCTAGGGTGAGGCTTAGGGTTAGGGTTTATGTTAGGGGTGAGGGCTAGCTAGGTGTTAGGGTTAGGGTTTTTAAGAGATTCACCATTAGAAGGGTAAAGGGTTAGGGAGATTCACCCTTAGAAGGGTGAGAGATTTGAAAAATTCACCCTTTGAAGGGTTAGCAATTTGAGAGATTCACCCTTAGAAGGGTGAGAGATTTGGAAAAATCACCCTTTGAGGGGTTAGCAATTTGAAAGATTCACCCTTAGAATCCCTGTCTGAAGAGTGAGCAATTTAAAAGATTTAAGCGGGTCTTATCGGTTTTAGGTTACCCTAGCTGTTTTTCTAACTAACCCTAACTCTATATCTTGCTTTAAGAGCAGTCTTAAGCGTCAGGTAAGGGTTAATTGAAATAAAAGGCAATAGCCTACCATGCAAGTAGTGTAGGCCTTGCAAAGCTGTCAAGGTGCAAAGTCTCCATAGGAATGAAGTCATAACTAATGAACGGAGGCGAGCGTTAGAGAAAATCAACAGCAAAAGGTCTTTTACAGCAGGAAAAAGGATAGAAGGAACAGTGTTGTTGATTTGCCCTCGGCAGTGTTCAGTTGCCCTCGGCAGAAATGTTCATTTGCCCTGGTGGGCATTTTTCAGCTGGCCTTGGTGAGAATTTTGAAGAGGGGGGCCTGGGCCTGGGCTGGGTAAGGAGCGGTTGAGGCTTGGGTTCACTTGGCTTGGGTTCCCGCTGGGTTGGCTTGGTGAGACCGAGGAGGCATCATGAAGCCTCTAGGTTCCGTAAAGCCCTTAGGAGCTCTTCAAAGAATGGAAGGGGTATCTCGGCCAGGGGCCAAGTTTCAGTCTAGTGGATTAGAACCCGAGCGAACAGCCGCTAAGACTCTTGAAGCAACTCTGCTGTTATGTGGTGTTGAAATGTAATAAAAAATAAAATGCGTTGAGATTTGGGCTTTGTGGGTGGAATGCGAGTCGGGCGTGTAGCTGGGCTTGGGATTTGCGAGTTGCTTCGGGGACTTAGTAGTTGTTATAGCTTGCAAGAAGGGCTACCTCTCCTCGCCAAATGATTTTGGCATTATGCAAATGAGCTGGCAGCATGTTGTGCGTCTGTTGGCCAAAGGAACGGCTTGAAAGTGCAAATAGAATGGGCCGCTAGGTACAGAATGGACTCTTAAGCTGACTTCGGGTGTCCGTGGGCTGCCTTGGGCTTCTGCTCAGGCCTAAAAGCAGAAAACCAGGATGGCAACTTGCGAATGGCTGCCACCACGTGGTCCGGTTGGGTTTTGCGTTTGTTTGGCAAAGGAAGCGTTTTCTTTGCAAAAAAACTGGGCCAATACATAGAGCGTGGAGAGGCAAGCTGATTTCGGGTGTCCCGTGGGCTGGCTTAGGCCTTGGCTTAGGCGATAAAAGCAAAACTACGATCGCATTGTGCAGTCCGCCATTTTGTTTGTTTACTTGTACATGTACAAGTGAAAATCGGTAAGATGGTTATTTTCAAAAATAAAGAGAAAAACCATGCTCGGCAGCTAAAGTGCATGAAAATAGGAGGGGTAAAAGAAGAAAAAGGAGGAAAAAAGCAAAAAAAAGCAAAAAAGAGTTTAGTCGCGCACCGGCCGGTATTGAACTCTTGACCCTCCATGACCGCCGCGGGCAGATTACCGAGAATCTGACGGTCCGGGGTTCGATACCGGAGTTGCCCTTTTCTGTCTGTTTCTTTTTTCTTTTGTTCTCTTCCTTTTTCCTCCTTTTTCTCTTTTTCCTGCTGTTTAATGACCACTGACGTTGAAAATACTGTGAGCAGAGCAATTTTTCCATTTTTAATAGGTCGGGGTAAAAGTGAGAAAAAGTTTCAACTTTGACAGAGTGTGGAGACGCCAACTTTCATCTCTTTTTATAATTCTAGTGGAAAGTACTTTCAAAGCTAATTGCATCGATGTAAGTTTAACGAGAAACGGATGAGAATTGATTTTTCTACGAATTTTGAAAGCTAAGAAAGATAGGTCTGCAAAGCGTACTTATTTCACCCCGTCAAACAAGAAAATTCGTAGAAAATTCTCCAATGGATCATTTTCTACACCCATTAAACCACACGACTGTCAATAGAATGAACAATCATTTCAATGTCCTCTTCTGTCAGTTTCGGCAGGTTTTCATGGTTTTCGTAGCCTTTCAAACGGAACTGTCAAAATGCCCCTTTTTTTCGACTTTTTACCTTCTCCAACGCATGCGCATTATTAGGCTCAGTAGATTGAAACACGTGAAGATGTTCTTCTCGACGAGACCTTCCTAACAGTGTATCACATGCTGTGATTCGATGAAATGATGCGTGGCAAGACCTTAGAAACCTGGTAAGCCTAGCACTAACTCTTTGTGGCGGATGGACATCTGATGACAAATTGCACCTAAAATGAAAAGTATGACACGGATTGACATCAAACTTGCTCCTCTAGATGGAGAGAACGCATAAGAATCCTGTGAAAATTTCAGAGCTCAACTCTCAGGAATAAAGCTTTTAGCAGGTTTGAGATCAAGCCCTAGTATCAAGGTGAAGTTACAAGTTCAAGTCTTGTGTGGGTGTTATACCTATACCGGACCTTTTTGCTTCGTTCAAAAATGCCTGCTTCGCCACGGATTGAGCTGATACTTTTCCCCATAAGAGATCATGCACTTTACAATCTACATGCCAGATTTGGGCAGGACTGAGTTAATTCTAGGGTGATTCCCTTAGACGTGAAGGTGCTAACCCTAACCCCTAGCCTAACCCTAACCCTAGATTGCAACCCTAGCCCTAGATTGCAACCCTAACCCTAGATTGCAACCCTAGCCCTAGATTGCAACCCTAACCCCTAGCCTAACCCTAGCCCTAGATTGCAACCCTAACTAACTGCTGTATCTTAAGGGGTTTCTTAACCTATTGAGTTTTATACATATTAAAGTGTTCCTCTGGCAGAGATCTTCCCAACCATGACTACTTTAGTGTGGTTTGGTGAGATGAAGCTTGACAAACTTAAGGAAAACCACTTTGGTGGACCTCCCCTCGTTTTCGACCTCTTCCGCTGAGCATGCCCATTAAGGAGTTAAGGAGTTTTATACATATCAAAGTGTTCCTCTTGCAGAGACCTTTCTAAGCATGTCTACATTAATGTGCTTTGGGAAAATGGGGCTTGAGAAACTTAAAAAAAGAGCACTTTGGTGGACTTAGACCTCTAGCAGTTTTCTCAATTGATATTGCACTTGTGGCGCCATTACGCAACCCAGGCGAGGCGTGATGTCATCCACTTCATGCCATGATGAGGTGCATGACGTCATACATGACGAGATGCGCACATTTCACTCAAAATTGTGATCTTTTTCTTTCACGCGTGTGGTGCAGTCACGCGTATTTCGTGACGTATGACGTCAGAGTAACGTCAATGACGTCCACACTTGAGGAAATACGGCCATCGAAGTCACTATTGTGCTTTTTTTGTGTTTTTGTTCTGTTGTTTTTGTTTCTTTGGTCTTTTCTCTATACGCGTGTATGTCTGTGACGCGTGTTGGGTGACATTTGAAGTCGTTGTGACGTCATTAATGTCACGCTGTCAGGACGTCATGACTTATCCCCTGGGCAGACTTTCGGTACAAATAGGCAAGTTTTAGGCTAGGGTGAGGCTTAGGGTTAGGGTTTATGTTAGGGGTGAGGGCTAGCTAGGTGTTAGGGTTAGGGTTTTTAAGAGATTCACCATTAGAAGGGTAAAGGGTTAGGGAGATTCACCCTTAGAAGGGTGAGAGATTTGAAAAATTCACCCTTTGAAGGGTTAGCAATTTGAGAGATTCACCCTTAGAAGGGTGAGAGATTTGGAAAAATCACCCTTTGAGGGGTTAGCAATTTGAAAGATTCACCCTTAGAATCCCTGTCTGAAGAGTGAGCAATTTAAAAGATTTAAGCGGGTCTTATCGGTTTTAGGTTACCCTAGCTGTTTTTCTAACTAACCCTAACTCTATATCTTGCTTTAGAGCAGTCTTAAGCGTCAGGTAAGGGTTAATTGAAATAAAAGGCAATAGCCTACCATGCAAGTAGTGTAGGCCTTGCAAAGCTGTCAAGGTGCAAAGTCTCCATAGGAATGAAGTCATAACTAATGAACGGAGGCGAGCGTTAGAGAAAATCAACAGCAAAAGGTCTTTTACAGCAGGAAAAAGGATAGAAGGAACAGTGTTGTTGATTTGCCCTCGGCAGTGTTCAGTTGCCCTCGGCAGAAATGTTCATTTGCCCTGGTGGGCATTTTTCAGCTGGCCTTGGTGAGAATTTTGAAGAGGGGGCCTGGGCCTGGGCTGGGTAAGGAGCGGTTGAGGCTTGGGTTCACTTGGCTTGGGTTCCCGCTGGGTTGGCTTGGTGAGACCGAGGAGGCATCATGAAGCCTCTAGGTTCCGTAAAGCCCTTAGGAGCTCTTCAAAGAATGGAAGGGGTATCTCGGCAGGGGCCAAGTTTCAGTCTAGTGGATTAGAACCCGAGCGAACAGCCGCTAAGACTCTTGAAGCAACTCTGCTGTTATGTGGTGTTGAAATGTAATAAAAAAATAAAATGCGTTGAGATTTGGGCTTTGTGGGTGGAATGCGAGTCGGGCGTGTAGCTGGGCTTGGGATTTGCGAGTTGCTTCGGGGACTTAGTAGTTGTTATAGCTTGCAAGAAGGGCTACCTCTCCTCGCCAAATGATTTTGGCATTATGCAAATGAGCTGGCAGCATGTTGTGCGTCTGTTGGCCAAAGGAACGGCTTGAAAGTGCAAATAGAATGGCCGCTAGGTACAGAATGGACTCTTAAGCTGACTTCGGGTGTCCGTGGGCTGCCTTGGGCTTCTGCTCAGGCCTAAAAGCAGAAAACCAGGATGGCAACTTGCGAATGGCTGCCACCACGTGGTCCGGTTGGGTTTTGCGTTTGTTTGGCAAAGGAAGCGTTTTCTTTGCAAAAAAACTGGGCCAATACATAGAGCGTGGAGAGGCAAGCTGATTTCGGGTGTCCGTGGGCTGGCTTAGGCCTTGGCTTAGGCGATAAAAGCAAAACTACGATCGCATTGTGCAGTCCGCCATTTTGTTTGTTTACTTGTACATGTACAAGTGAAAATCGGTAAGATGGTTATTTTCAAAAATAAAGAGAAAAACCATGCTCGGCAGCTAAAGTGCATGAAAATAGGAGGGGTAAAAGAAGAAAAAGGAGGAAAAAAGCAAAAAAAGCAAAAAAGAGTTTAGTCGCGCACCGGCCGGTATTGAACTCTTGACCCTCCATGACCGCCGCGGGCAGATTACCGAGAATCTGACGGTCCGGGGTTCGATACCGGAGTTGCCCTTTTCTGTCTGTTTCTTTTTTCTTTTGTTCTCTTCCTTTTTCCTCCTTTTTCTCTTTTTCCTGCTGTTTAATGACCACTGACGTTGAAAATACTGTGAGCAGAGCAATTTTTTCCATTTTTAATAGGTCGGGGTAAAAGTGAGAAAAAGTTTCAACTTTGACAGAGTGTGGAGACGCCAACTTTCATCTCTTTTTATAATTCTAGTGGAAAGTACTTTCAAAGCTAATTGCATCGATGTAAGTTTAACGAGAAACGGATGAGAATTGATTTTTCTACGAATTTTGAAAGCTAAGAAAGATAGGTCTGCAAAGCGTACTTATTTCACCCCGTCAAACAAGAAAATTCGTAGAAAATTCTCCAATGGATCATTTTCTACACCCATTAAACCACACGACTGTCAATAGAATGAACAATCATTTCAATGTCCTCTTCTGTCAGTTTCGGCAGGTTTTCATGGTTTTCGTAGCCTTTCAAACGGAACTGTCAAAATGCCCCTTTTTTCGACTTTTTACCTTCTCCAACGCATGCGCATTATTAGGCTCAGTAGATTGAAACACGTGAAGATGTTCTTCTCGACGAGACCTTCCTAACAGTGTATCACATGCTGTGATTCGATGAAATGATGCGTGGCAAGACCTTAGAAACCTGGTAAGCCTAGCACTAACTCTTTGTGGCGGATGGACATCTGATGACAAATTGCACCTAAAATGAAAAGTATGACACGGATTGACATCAAACTTGCTCCTCTAGATGGAGAGAACGCCATAAGAATCCTGTGAAAATTTCAGAGCTCAACTCTCAGGAATAAAGCTTTTAGCAGGTTTGAGATCAAGCCCTAGTATCAAGGTGAAGTTACAAGTTCAAGTCTTGTGTGGGTGTTATACCTATACCGGACCTTTTTGCTTCGTTCAAAAATGCATGCTTCGCCACGGATTGAGCTGATACTTTTCCCCATAAGAGATCATGCACTTTACAATCTACATGCCAGATTTGGGCAGGACTGAGTTAATTCTAGGGTGATTCCCTTAGACGTGAAGGTGCTAACCCTAACCCCTAGCCTAACCCTAACCCTAGATTGCAACCCTAGCCCTAGATTGCAACCCTAACCCTAGATTGCAACCCTAGCCCTAGATTGCAACCCTAACCCCTAGCCTAACCCTAGCCCTAGATTGCAACCCTAACTAACTGCTGTATCTTAAGGGGTTTCTTACCTATTGAGTTTTATACATATTAAAGTGTTCCTCTGGCAGAGATCTTCCCAACCATGACTACTTTAGTGTGGTTTGGTGAGATGAAGCTTGACAAACTTAAGGAAAAACCACTTTGGTGGACCTCCCCTCGTTTTCGACCTCTTCCGCTGAGCATGCCCATTAAGGAGTTAAGGAGTTTTATACATATCAAAGTGTTCCTCTTGCAGAGACCTTTCTAAGCATGTCTACATTAATGTGCTTTGGGAAAATGGGGCTTGAGAAACTTAAAAAAAGAGCACTTTGGTGGACTTAGACCTCTAGCAGTTTTCTCAATTGATATTGCACTTGTGGCGCCATTACGCAACCCAGGCGAGGCGTGATGTCATCCACTTCATGCCATGATGAGGTGCATGACGTCATACATGACGAGATGCGCACATTTCACTCAAAATTGTGATCTTTTTCTTTCACGCGTGTGGTGCAGTCACGCGTATTTCGTGACGTATGACGTCAGAGTAACGTCAATGACGTCACACTTGAGGAAATACGGCCATCGAAGTCACTATTGTGCTTTTTTTGTGTTTTTGTTCTGTTGTTTTTGTTTCTTTGGTCTTTTCTCTATACGCGTGTATGTCTGTGACGCGTGTTGGGTGACATTTGAAGTCGTTGTGACGTCATTAATGTCACGCTGTCAGGACGTCATGACTTATCCCCTGGGCAGACTTTCGGTACAAATAGGCAAGTTTTAGGCTAGGGTGAGGCTTAGGGTTAGGGTTTATGTTAGGGGTGAGGGCTAGCTAGGTGTTAGGGTTAGGGTTTTTAAGAGATTCACCATTAGAAGGGTAAAGGGTTAGGGAGATTCACCCTTAGAAGGGTGAGAGATTTGAAAAATTCACCCTTTGAAGGGTTAGCAATTTGAGAGATTCACCCTTAGAAGGGTGAGAGATTTGGAAAAATCACCCTTTGAGGGGTTAGCAATTTGAAAGATTCACCCTTAGAATCCCTGTCTGAAGAGTGAGCAATTTAAAAGATTTAAGCGGGTCTTATCGGTTTTAGGTTACCCTAGCTGTTTTTCTAACTAACCCTAACTCTATATCTTGCTTTAAGAGCAGTCTTAAGCGTCAGGTAAGGGTTAATTGAAATAAAAGGCAATAGCCTACCATGCAAGTAGTGTAGGCCTTGCAAAGCTGTCAAGGTGCAAAGTCTCCATAGGAATGAAGTCATAACTAATGAACGGAGGCGAGCGTTAGAGAAAATCAACAGCAAAAGGTCTTTTACAGCAGGAAAAAGGATAGAAGGAACAGTGTTGTTGATTTGCCCTCGGCAGTGTTCAGTTGCCCTCGGCAGAAATGTTCATTTGCCCTGGTGGGCATTTTTCAGCTGGCCTTGGTGAGAATTTTGAAGAGGGGGGCCTGGGCCTGGGCTGGGTAAGGAGCGGTTGAGGCTTGGGTTCACTTGGCTTGGGTTCCCGCTGGGTTGGCTTGGTGAGACCGAGGAGGCATCATGAAGCCTCTAGGTTCCGTAAAGCCCTTAGGAGCTCTTCAAAGAATGGAAGGGGTATCTCGGCCAGGGGCCAAGTTTCAGTCTAGTGGATTAGAACCCGAGCGAACAGCCGCTAAGACTCTTGAAGCAACTCTGCTGTTATGTGGTGTTGAAATGTAATAAAAAAATAAAATGCGTTGAGATTTGGGCTTTGTGGGTGGAATGCGAGTCGGGCGTGTAGCTGGGCTTGGGATTTGCGAGTTGCTTCGGGGACTTAGTAGTTGTTATAGCTTGCAAGAAGGGCTACCTCTCCTCGCCAAATGATTTTGGCATTATGCAAATGAGCTGGCAGCATGTTGTGCGTCTGTTGGCCAAAGGAACGGCTTGAAAGTGCAAATAGAATGGGCCGCTAGGTACAGAATGGACTCTTAAGCTGACTTCGGGTGTCCGTGGGCTGCCTTGGGCTTCTGCTCAGGCCTAAAAGCAGAAAACCAGGATGGCAACTTGCGAATGGCTGCCACCACGTGGTCCGGTTGGGTTTTGCGTTTGTTTGGCAAAGGAAGCGTTTTCTTTGCAAAAAAACTGGGCCAATACATAGAGCGTGGAGAGGCAAGCTGATTTCGGGTGTCCGTGGGCTGGCTTAGGCCTTGGCTTAGGCGATAAAAGCAAAACTACGATCGCATTGTGCAGTCCGCCATTTTGTTTGTTTACTTGTACATGTACAAGTGAAAATCGGTAAGATGGTTATTTTCAAAAATAAAGAGAAAAACCATGCTCGGCAGCTAAAGTGCATGAAAATAGGAGGGGTAAAAGAAGAAAAAGGAGGAAAAAAGCAAAAAAAGCAAAAAAAGAGTTTAGTCGCGCACCGGCCGGTATTGAACTCTTGACCCTCCATGACCGCCGCGGGCAGATTACCGAGAATCTGACGGTCCGGGGTTCGATACCGGAGTTGCCCTTTTCTGTCTGTTTCTTTTTTCTTTTGTTCTCTTCCTTTTTCCTCCTTTTTCTCTTTTTCCTGCTGTTTAATGACCACTGACGTTGAAAATACTGTGAGCAGAGCAATTTTTCCATTTTTAATAGGTCGGGGTAAAAGTGAGAAAAAGTTTCAACTTTGACAGAGTGTGGAGACGCCAACTTTCATCTCTTTTTATAATTCTAGTGGAAAGTACTTTCAAAGCTAATTGCATCGATGTAAGTTTAACGAGAAACGGATGAGAATTGATTTTTCTACGAATTTTGAAAGCTAAGAAAGATAGGTCTGCAAAGCGTACTTATTTCACCCCGTCAAACAAGAAAATTCGTAGAAAATTCTCCAATGGATCATTTTCTACACCCATTAAACCACACGACTGTCAATAGAATGAACAATCATTTCAATGTCCTCTTCTGTCAGTTTCGGCAGGTTTTCATGGTTTTCGTAGCCTTTCAAACGGAACTGTCAAAATGCCCCTTTTTTTCGACTTTTTACCTTCTCCAACGCATGCGCATTATTAGGCTCAGTAGATTGAAACACGTGAAGATGTTCTTCTCGACGAGACCTTCCTAACAGTGTATCACATGCTGTGATTCGATGAAATGATGCGTGGCAAGACCTTAGAAACCTGGTAAGCCTAGCACTAACTCTTTGTGGCGGATGGACATCTGATGACAAATTGCACCTAAAATGAAAAGTATGACACGGATTGACATCAAACTTGCTCCTCTAGATGGAGAGAACGCCATAAGAATCCTGTGAAAATTTCAGAGCTCAACTCTCAGGAATAAAGCTTTTAGCAGGTTTGAGATCAAGCCCTAGTATCAAGGTGAAGTTACAAGTTCAAGTCTTGTGTGGGTGTTATACCTATACCGGACCTTTTTGCTTCGTTCAAAAATGCATGCTTCGCCACGGATTGAGCTGATACTTTTCCCCATAAGAGATCATGCACTTTACAATCTACATGCCAGATTTGGGCAGGACTGAGTTAATTCTAGGGTGATTCCCTTAGACGTGAAGGTGCTAACCCTAACCCCTAGCCTAACCCTAACCCTAGATTGCAACCCTAGCCCTAGATTGCAACCCTAACCCTAGATTGCAACCCTAGCCCTAGATTGCAACCCTAACCCCTAGCCTAACCCTAGCCCTAGATTGCAACCCTAACTAACTGCTGTATCTTAAGGGGTTTCTTAACCTATTGAGTTTTATACATATTAAAGTGTTCCTCTGGCAGAGATCTTCCCAACCATG